>NC_041353.1:1562348-1609848 GCF_004354835.1 Perca flavescens
ACACCAGTGCATATGGCTATTTATTTTTTGAATTTAAACTGACTTAAACTTATACACTAATAACAGGGATCGCGTTCCACTCTTATAAGGGGTGTTTGAGCTAAACCATAAGCAATAAAATTAAAGCTCAATTAGTTTTACTTTCAATATTATTGCAATAGTTGTAGCATTATGAGGTTTTCTTGTCCGGAGATTGTTTTAATACCAAGTGGTTCTATTGTTGTGGTTTTTATTTCTAGCTGGTATTTTGGAGCCCTGCAGGTAGCCTCTGTGCTGGGGGGTGTTGACCAATAACAGGAAGAACTCATCGTCTCAAACTGTTAACAGCGTTTTCTGAGCTTGTGAACTTGTGAGTTAATTCTTCCAAGAACAACCAGCAAGAACGTTCTCCCCAACAACACAAGTCCGTACTTTGCATTCTTGGTATTGAGAAACGCCCGGTGTTCTTTTCGCAAAGAAAAGCTGAACTCCAAAGCCGATTCCAAAGACCACTGTTCACCAGCAGCAGCAGCCATAAGCCCCGCCCACCGACTCTATACACGATGTGATTGGCCCGACTAGAGTTTGGTTTTTCCAGCTCGCAAGCCAACAGAGAGTTGCTAGACTGACCCTGGCTGCAAATTACATTTGCTGCCGCTAAACTTCTAGGATAACTGTAAACAGTTTTGTGACTCATCTTAAAATGACTGACTGACCTCTGGTGATGTAAAAGTGTGTGTGTGTGTGTGTGTGTGTGTGTGTGTGTGTGTGTGTGGGGGGGGGGGAATCCCTGGAAGCCAGACGAGGCTGATTGGATAATACTTTAATAACAGAGCAGACAGCTCAGACCGACCATCGCTCGGTGGTTTTGTGTCTTCACAGCTCGGGGAGAAACTAACCCATCCAGAGATAGAAACTGTAGCTGCTCAGTGGGTCACCGTCCTGAGGTCAACCTCGGGGGGGGGGTTATTTTCAGCGTTTCTAACATTTAAAGGTTGGGAGTTACTGAATCCAGAGAGAAATATCACAAGAGGAACTGGACAGATTTCAGATCCTTTAGACACGAATGTACTCCAACTTTTTTTCTGAAGTTTTTCTGACATTTCTTTCAAAATATTCCAACTGTTTTCTAAATGTTTTCAACCTTTTTTACCTCAAAATATTCCAACTTTTGGGACGCCTGCATTGTCAATCCCCCCCCCCACACCCCTTTCTCTCCCCATTCACATCTTCAGCTGGCCTATGTTATAAAGGCCTATAATGCCCCAAAAAGAAATCAATAAAATATTTTTTTTTTCTAAAGTTTCTTCGTTTTTCCTCTCAAAATATTCTAAATTTCCAAAAGTAATTTGCCTAAACTGCCAGCCAATCAGGGCCAGCCCTGTTTTAAGTTCCAGACATATTCAACAGCAAAATATGACTTGAATGTGGATGAATATATTAACTTTTCATCTAGAGGGGTCACACGTGTAGAAGGGCATGTTACTTCATGTCTTAGTAGTGTGTGTGTGTGTGTGTGTGTGTGTGTGTGTGTGTCTCTGAGTGGTAGTGTGTGTGTGTGTGTGTGTGTGTCTCTGAGTGGTGTGTGTGTGTGTGTGTGTGTGTGTGTGTGTGTGTGTGTGTGTGGTAGAGTGTGTTTCCATTTGGTAGTGTGTGTGTGTGTGTGTGTGTCCGTGTCTGTGTGTGTGTTTGTGCGTGTCTGTCTGTCCGTGTGTGTGTATGTGTGTGTGTCCGTGTCTATGTGTGTGTGTGTGTCTGTTTGTCTGTGTGTGTGTGTGTTTGTGTGTGTGTGTCTGTTTGTTTATTTATTTATTTATTTAAGGACAATGCACATTTAATGAACATGTACAGCAGTACACGTAAAAGTGCCAGATTATAGCCCAAAGGCTAATTTCCATCTGTAGTCCCAATTGGCAGATATATGTTTATATGTTTGTCTGTGTCTGTGTGTGTGTGTGTGTGTGTTTGTGTGTGTGTGTGTGTGTCTGTTTGTCTGTGTGTGTGTCTGTTTGTGTGTGTGTGTGTGTGTGTTTGTCTGTTTGTCTCTCCGTCTGTGTGTGTGTCTATTTGTCTCTCTTTATGTGTGTGTGTCTGTGTGTGTTTATGTATGTATGTATGTATGTGTGTGTGTGTGTGTGTGTGTGTGTGTGTGTGTGTGTGTGTGTGTGTGTGTCTGTTTGTCTCTGTGTGTGTGTGTGTGTGTATGTGTGTGTGTGTGTGTGTGTGTGTGTGTATGTGTGTATGTGTGTGCGTGTGTGTGTGTGTATGTGTGTGTATGTGTGTGTATGTATCTGCCGCCTCAGTGAAAGGCTCCCGGCGACAGCGACAAGGCTGACTTTGTGTGTTGTGTTGTGTGTGTTGTCAGCAGGTGTGTTACATTACCTGCAGATCTCTGGAGAGGGAAACAGAAACGGTTCCCTATCACGGAAATAACGCACTATATACTGTTCATAGGTGTTATTTACCCCCCAGTAATCCCTTCCGAGCTGCTTTTTTTTGTCGTTTGTCGCGTTCATAAAAGATCGTTGAAAAATGTAAGAAAAAAGTGACGAAAATATCGGGAAAAATCTTCAAAAATGCCAGAAAAAAATGAGAAAAACTTCAAAAAGTTAATCCTTTCTGGGCTGCTTTTTTTTAATGTTTTTGTAGCGTCTTCAACTTTTCGTTGCTTATTTAGATTTTTTTTCGTGAAATGTTTTGACATTTTTGTGGCCTTTCTGGAGTTTTTTTCCCTGACTATTTTTGAGGGTTTTTTTTCCTCATTTTTTTGGAGCTTTCTCCAAGTTTTTGTTCATTGGTCAACGTTTTTGCCTCTTTTTGTTTTTGTCGCTTTTTTAAATGACATTTTTTCTTCTTCAATTTTTTCCATGTTTTTTTCTTTTCTTTGCTTTTCTCAAACCGATGCAGAAATGTCCCGGGACCTCCCTAGATAGTTGGAGATCTCAACCCCCCCCCCCCCCCACAATGTTGAACCCAAAGTCACACCCTTGACTATAAAGTGTGTTGTGTTCAAAGTCTCAACGGTTAATTTCATTCACTATAGTCTGTACTATAAAATACCCACAAAACACAGTTAACCTGAGAGCACATACGATATGGCCTACATGTTACTCCCGTATACCCACAATGCAACGCGGTCGTGTTTTTGCAGAGGAGAAGAAGAAGCAGAAGGACCTGCGGAAACGGGAAAGGAAAAATGGAGCGTGCTTTGGTTTCTAAATGTTAGTTGTTTAGTAAAAGCACTTTCCACGTTAGTGTCCTGGTGTTTTGAACATTTTTTAAGGTCAGGATAGCCGATTGGTCCGTGGATATGACCTGAACACATTCGGTAACATTGATTACCTCGGGCGAGCATTTTTATTTTGTCTTTTAATGTGAAGCACTTTGAGTTTATGTTCAATGAAAGGTGCTTTAGAAACAGAATTGCCGCAGCGTTACGCACCAAAAACACAAAGACAATAAACCACGCAAAAGATGAAAAAACAAAACCACGAAAATCCGATCGGTCAATATGACCGTCTATGGCCAAAATAGATAAAAGTGATTGTATTTTCTTTGCCTTTTGTGTAATGTAAAGTATATAAAAACTATTTTAAATGAAAATACAGACTCTTTTAGGAAAAGTCAGATACCAGCAGGATTGTATTTTTTTTATTTAGCAAAGTTATTACACATATACATTTCAAAACAGTCAAAATGACCATCCAGGCTGTTCTAGTGTAACCAAGCCTTGGAGTTATTTTTCCAAAAGCCAAGAAAAATCAGATGCACACAGCAAGGCTGCCAACTTTGCCACTGAGGCAAATATGCAATTAGTTTCATTATGAATGGTTTCATACTATAGCCTACTTTGGGTTTTGGTTTCCCTATGAAGAATTTCCTGTAAAATTCATTTTGTAGACCTACAGTTCCTCAAAAATACAGTTCAATCAAAAGGAAATGAAAATATGCCTCATTGTGTGTGAATACAGGTGAATCAATCTATTTGTTTGTGTTGCAGCGAAGTGTCAGCTCTGTTTAATACGTAAAACATTTCCGACAGATCTGCCCCCACTGCTAAAAAAAATCCTAGAGGAAACACTGAATGAAATGAGCATTAGGCTCAAAACTAAAGCACAACAATAATACAGAATAATGGTAATCAAGATCAGTAGCATATGTAGGTAAGCTGGATTTGTACTTGTTGATGAATTGTGTCTCCTCTCCTCACTTCAGGGTGCCTTCAGGAGCCCTGGCATGATGGAGGGATGACAGATTGAACACAAGAAGCACCATATTCAGTAAATGGCAAGACGTGCTGCTGTCTGCTTTTCTCTGTGACATAGTTTAACAAAATAGGTAGCAAAAACACTTTACAATACAGTTCATTAGTTAACATTAGTTAACTACATTAGTTAACATTAACTAATAATGAACTGCACTTATACAGCATTTATTCATCTTTGTTAATGTTAATTTCAACATTAAATAATACTTTAAAATCCAGGCAATTTTAACGTTAATTTTGATTGCTATATGTATATGAGTATTGTCGATAACAAAAAAAAGAACCGAATCGGTGCTAGCAACACGGAGCTGCTGCAGCTAATCCCGAGAGCTCCCACTCAGCTAAAATGGAAGTTATGGGGCCATAAGATAAAGAGTGTCTTTGTGCCTCTTAACAGACACAAAATGCAATTAAAATGTCTGTGCAACGTGAACAGGGCCCTTACATGACAACAAGATGCATTTAGCAACTTAGCCATTGTTTAAATTCACCTACCCTCTTAGCTGCTAGCTGCCATCTGGGATGAGTGAGTGTGTTCAGCCAGGCTCCGGTAATAATCATCACGCAGCAGTTCCGTATGTATTTGTAGCATAAATTCTCTCTCTCTCTCTCTATATATATATATATATTTATATATCTCCATTTTATGTGCGACCCATCTGGCGTTGGTGAATATGAGTCTCTGCAGTGGCGTATTTTGTGGTAGTTTCCTTAGCCAGGCTAGCAGCCCCGACCGGCATCCTTCTACTTCCTCCCCGCCTCCCTCGCCTGCCGCAGCCGACAACAATCCACAGGCGCCCGCTGGTCTGGTGGAGGTCCTCCAGAGGACAGTTCATGCTTTCGCGGCGAAATATTGAAGTTTTTTCCCCCCTCAAAAATAGGTAATTGAGCACTGTAGTGGTTATGATCATATCAGTGACTATGTAACTACATGGAAACAGACCAAATGATGCCCGTTTCTTGTACAGTAATAGAGTTCCTGAAGGCTAGCTCTAGCTCCATAGTTACGTTACTCCTCACCCCAAACCTAGTTTCTAAAGAATTAATTAGCTCATATCTGTCATTTAGCATTCTGGAGAAAGATCCTTGTCCCCACACACGGAGACCTATTGTTTCCGACTTTTGGGGAGCCACCCCCTGCTAGGCCAGACTAGTTTAGGACAAAGAATGTGTACTCTTGTAGTTGGGAAACAATTGACATCACCTCGGTAAGATCCTGTGACTGGGTGTGGCCCCAAGACACAGAATTTACACCTTTTCTTTTGAGAGACATCTGACCAATATTTCATTTGAGGAAACACCCAGGTGTAGGGAATATAATTCGGATCCTGAGAAAGATTCGGGACTTCAACTGTGACCCCGCAAGAGGAAGCATGTTGTAGTCCTCTGTTTACAGTGTATTTGTTTTGTCATGTCACATGGCTGTTTTTATGTGACTCCACAAGGAGAAGCATGTCTTGTAGTCCGCTGTCAGCTGCAGTGTATCATTTGTCTTTGTCATGTCGTTTTCATCGTGTTGTTCATTAAACCTTTTGCTTAATCTTTCAATTGGACCCCGGCTTCTCCTTCCTCCACAGAAATCAAACGAACACGTCTTTTAGAGATTTCTTAACACTCTTCACACACTACGTTCCAATCTGCACACTGCTGTTTACCTTTTCCTGCTATTACTGAATTCCCACGGGACTTCAGCGCAAGACTACAGCCTTCTGTAATGCTACTTTACAAGAAACAGGCATCATTTGTTGTTCCATGTAGTTACATAGTCACTGATATGATCATAACCACTACAGTGCTCAATTACCTATTTTTGAGGGGCAGTGTTTCCTCTAGGATTTTTTTTAGCAGTGGGGGCAGATCCGTCGGAAATGTTTTACGTATTAAACAGAGCTGACACATACAGCTGACACATTGATTCACCTCTATTCACACACAATGAGGCATATTTTAATTTCCTTTTGATTGAACTGTATTTTTGAGGAACTGTAGGTCTACAAAATGAATTTTACAAGAAATTCTTCATAGGGAAACCAAAACCCAAAGTAGGCTATAGTATGAAACCATTCATAATGAAACTAATTGCATATTTGCCTCAGTGGCAAAGTTGGCAGCCTTGCTGTGCGCATTTGATTTTTCTTGGCTTTTGGAAAAATAACTCCAAGGCTTGGTTACACTAGAACAGCCTGGATGGTCCTTTTGACCGTTTTGAAATATATGTGTAATAACGTTTTTCATTTAAAATAGTTTTTATATACACTGTACATTACACAAAAGGCAAAAAAATACAATCATTTTTACCTATTTTGGCCATACTGTCATATTGACCACTCAGATTTTCACGGTTTTGTTTTTAATATTTCGCGTGGTTGAAGATGCATCTTGGTTGTTTAGTAATAATCATAGTCTCTGTCAGAGAAACGTAACTAGTGGTCTCGAGTAACACGTGTGGGCAATGCATCACCGATGGGCCAAAGGCAAAGCCAGAGTCGGTAACGTAGGCTACCAAGGCGTGGATGGTGCTGAATCAGAAGAACAGAACGCTACAACTGGCTGGAATCATATAACTTCATACACGTTACAACTGGCTGGAATCATATAACTTTATACACGTTACAACTGGCTGGAATCATATAACTTCATACACGTTACAACTGGCTGGAATCATATAACTTTATACACGTTACAACTGGCTGGAATCATATAACTTTATACACGTTACAACTGGCTGGAATCATATAACTTTATACATGTTACAACTGGCTGGAATCATATAACTTTATACACGTTACAACTGGCTGGAATCATATAACTTTATACACGTTACAACTGGCTGGAATCATATAACTTTATACATGTTACAACTGGCTGGAATCATATAACTTTATACACGTTACAACTGGCTGGAATCATATAACTTTATACACGTTACAACTGGCTGGAATCATATAACTTTATACACGTTACAACTGGCTGGAATCATATAACTTTATACATGTTACAACTGGCTGGAATCATATAACTTTATACATGTTACAACTGGCTGGAATCATATAACTTTATACACGTTACAACTGGCTGGAATCATATAACTTTATACACGTTACAACTGGCTGGAATCATATAACTTTATACACGTTACAACTGGCTGGAATCATATAACTTTATACACGTTACAACTGGCTGGAATCATATAACTTTATACATGTTACAACTGGCTGGAATCATATAACTTTATACATGTTACAACTGGCTAGAATCATATAACTTTATACATGTTACAACTGGCTAGAATCATATAACTTTATACATGTTACAACTGGCTGGAATCATATAACTTTATACATGTTACAACTGCACACATCCTCTCCAAGGAGTGGACCAGCTGTAAAATGTCCCGGAGGAAGTTCATGCAGCGACTGGCAGAGGAGCTGAGAGATGAGTTTATGGAGGAAAAAAAGTGCAGCGGCGCACCACAGCAGAGCCAGGTTAGGTTAGGTTATAAATGTTCAAATAACATACTTTTAATTGTTATTTGGCTGTGAATTATGTTGAATGAATTTCCCCCCAATAGGTTTCATGAATGTATGAAATAATCCGGGTTTAGCCTACTATGCCATGATCTGATATTGAGGGCATTGTATTGAATCAACAGCTACGTGCAAGTTAGCTTAGCAGGTGAAGGTGAAACTAAAAATGTGCAAGAACTATAGACTACTAATACAGGCTTCAATGAACTGATAATATACGTTATACGACTTACAGTTGTCAAGAATGCACACATGCCATCTTAACCGGGTCCTCCAGACAGCCGGTCTCTTTTTTCTTTCTCCCTTTTCTCCGAGTGGCCCGCTGCCCACTGGCGTTGTGAAGCGCGAGTCTGCGCTATTCTCCGTCGACGTGCTCTTTACAATCACGGCTGATAGACGGCTTTTTGTATATACATTTCTGATACCGTGGCGGGAGAAATCGAACCGTGGCGGACCGCCACTTGCCAATCAACATAGAGGAAACACTGTCATTTTCACCTTGACCTAAAAATGTTTACTGAACATTCTCACCTGGATAGGCATAAGAGCTGGCTGGTTGTTCTATTATTCTTGTTAAATGTTCTATTACTCATGTATAATATCAATGTTTTTTTAATTAATTAATTAATTTTATAGGCCTATTTATTTTCCCTTTATTAAGTGCTGCACACAATTATTATTAATATTAATATCAACAGGCCTACCTATAATTTATAATTTTTCACTCACCTTTGCCAATGTCAATCACCTCAACTGGGCAGATGTTTCTTACCTTGACAGCGTTGTTATTTTTATTAGAAAATAAATGAATGGAATAGCTGAGGTATTTCAAATTTAAACAAAATGTGAAGACTTGATTACTACTTTTGCAAACCACTAGTAAAGATAAACTAATATGTTCCAGGAATCAAGTGTTGATATAGTAGTGTGGATATAGTAGTGGGGAGGGCTGTGCCAGGCTAGTAATCTCTGCTACACAATGAGGCCTGCTGGTGGTCATTTTGGTCTGGGTCATACAATTCTGTTATATAGCTGACCTGGCCCGGCCCCCCATCACAGTGAGGAATGATAATGTGGCCCCAAGAGAAAAAAGTTTGGTGACCCCTGCTCTAATGGCTGGAATTCTGCACCAAGGCTGAATTTTGGGAAAGAGACTTCAGATACAGTATTAGGGGACCACTAAGGCCTATATAAAGAGACTTCAGATACAGTATTAGGGGACCATTAAGGCCTATATAAAAGAGACTTCAGATACAGTATTAGGGGACCACTAAGGTCTATATAAAAGAGTCTTCAGATACAGTATTAGGGGACCACTAAGGTCTATATAAAAGAGACTTCAGATACAGTATTAGGGGACCACTAAGGTCTATATAAAAGAGACTTCAGATAAAGTATTAGGGGACCACTAAGGCCTATATAAAAGAGACTTCAGATACAGTATTAGGGGACCACTAAGGTCTATATAAAAGAGACTTCAGATACAGTATTAGGGGACCACTAAGGTCTATATAAAAGAGACTTCAGATACAGTATTAGGAGACCACTAAGGTCTATATAAAAGAGACTTCAGATACAGTATTAGGGGACCACTAAGGTCTATATAAAAGAGACTTCAGATACAGTATTAGGGGACCACTAAGGTCTATATAAAAGAGACTTCAGATACAGTATTAGGGGACCACTAAGGTCTATATAAAAGAGACTTCAGATACAGTATTAGGGGACCACTAAGGTCTATATAAAAGCATCCAAAGAGCACCATGTCATGGGACCTTTAACGTTACAGAAACTACAGAAAATGAGGCTGATGCTTTACGCGGTAACGTTACAAAAAAACCCATGAGGTTGTCGCTCTGGTACGAGCGAATATGAAGCTGGGAGGGAAAATAAACAGTATATTCACTACAAAAACTAGACTACACCACTGCAATAAACCTAATTGTGACGCTAACACGAGATTTTAGCCGCTGTGTTTTGGGGGTCACTTCATGTTCTGTGAAAAGACATTTCAGTCATTTTAAAAGTCACACAAGAAGCCATTTGTAGGATTTCCGATCACATTTTTCACACGCTGGACTCCAGATTACTGAGAAAATTAAACGGCTTCATGATAATTTTACTGTCAGCGCCGAGGCCGTTATTATTTATTGACCCCGCAGCGTTTCATTATCCCGACGCTGTGGATTCTGCAGGCCCAGCCAGTTTGGTTTGAGTGCTTTTCAAGTTGTTCTAATGCAGAAATAATTGAAAACATTAAAAAGGAAAACTTTTCTGGGCGACTGTTAATGAATATAAATCTGCCCGACGCCCTGTGGTCTGTTTGGCACGGCGGGCGTGTGAACACGTCCCACAGAGAAGGACTTAATGTCACAACAACGTGACCGAGAGGCAGTAAAGAACAAACCGCGGTTCAAAAGAGAGGAACAGCACGTTTATCTGACACGCAGGACATTTATTTAAGTACTGTACTTACGGATTTTCACCCAGGAGACCAGACTTCATGTCCTGTTTGGACAGAAAAGGTTTTTTTTTTTTACTTCAGGGAACAAACGGAGCTACGTCACATTCTGCGTCACGCGGTAACCTTCAGGAAGCGAAGTAACGTCTGATTTGAACCCAGCCCTCCATCTTTTAAACATACTTAAAGTAGTAGTTTTGGTGCCTTAGTCTATATCCACAATGTTCCACTTCTGGTATCGCTCTGGTGCTGCAGGAAATTCCACCGGATGAATGTCTTTTAGGCGTCCCCTTCCTGTGTCTTTGTGTTGGCGTTCTAACCTCCGGTGGATTTGTGAGGACTATGGTTAACTGCTCCTCAGATCTCTGCAGGGTAAATCCAGACAGCTAGCTAGACTATCTGTCCAGTCTGAGTTTTCTGTTGCACGACTAAAACTACTTTCGAACGTACACATGTTCCACCAAAACAAGTTCCTTCCTGAGACTATTTAGCAGAGGCACCGTGGCTCCGACCGGAGCTTAGCCCCGCCCCACGATGATTGTGATTGGTTTAAAGAAAGGCCAAGAAAGCAGAGCAAGTTTTTCTCCCATCCAGTAATGCTGTGTGGACTAAACAGACCTTCCTCCGCAGCGCTGTGGAGGAAGGCCTGGAAATGTAAGACTATTGGTGCTTAGACCAAACCAAACTGGGACCAAACTTATGAAACGCTCCTGTGGGTCGTATTAAGTGTGTGTGTCTTTGTGTATGTGTCTGTCTATGTGCGTGGTAGAGTTTTTGTGCATGTGTGTGTGTCTTTCTGTGTGTGTGTGTGTTAATCTGAGTGTGGTAAGGTGAGTGAGAGAGTGATGGTGATTATCTTCAGAGTGAGTAGTGATTCTAGAGTCCTAGTGAGAGAACTAAAGAGTCTCCTCCTGTTCTTTCTGACCACGGTGGGAGATGTGGACCAGGAGAAGTTAACCCTCTCCTTGATCTCATGTTGTTGATGGAGAAGGAGGACAAATGGATGGAGTCGGGGGAGAAATGCAACGCTACCAAGCCAAGGCCGAGCTACGTGTAGTTTTACATTTTTTGAGAGGTGACGTCAGGCTACGGCCTAGGGTCAGTATCTCCACGTACCGACGGACGTAGCCGTAGCCACGGCATAGATTTAACGCAGAAGCATAAAATCGGTAAAAAAAAATAAAAAACTATAAAAAAAAAAAAGGCAAAAAACACAGAAAAAAATGCAAAAAAAATGCAAAAAGGCGACAAATGTTGGTATACCGCCAAAGACTTACAAAAAAATCCATCGATGACTGAAAATGATTACATGGACTTTTGAAAGAAAGTGCTAAATATTCAAATACATATATTACATTTATCCCTCCTGTTGTTCTCGGGGCAAATTTGACCCATTTTTAAATGTAAATGGAGTGTTCTTATATAGCGCTTTTATAGTCTTAACGACTACTCAAAGCTCTTTAACATAGTACAGGAACCATTCACCATTCACACACATTCATACACTGTGGCCGAGGCTGCCGTACAAGGTGCCACCTGCTCATCAGATAATCATTCACACACATTTACACTCCGATGAGCAGCATTGGGGGCAACTCGGGGTTCAGTGTCTTGCCCAAGGACACTTCGACATGGGACTGAAGGACCAAGGATCGAACCACCAACCTTCCGATTGGCAGGCAACCGCTCTACCACTGAGCCAAATTAAAAAGTTTATAAATCAGAAATTTGTTTTCTTTTCAACCAAATTGTCAAAGAAAATATTGTGGATGGTTCCCTACAACGCTCTTCACAAGTAAGTCTCACTCGTCATTGAATTTGGGTGTTTTATTTTATTTTATAGCATTTAAAAAAAAAGAGAGAAAGACAAAAGAACGTTGAAAAAGTGACACAAATGTCAGAATAAGCTTCAAAAATGGGCAAAAACATAAAAAAAGTGACAAAAAACTTGGACAAAACATCAGGAAAAGTATCAAACAAAAAAGAAACATTGAAAAAAAGTTGTAATTTATTTAAAACGATGGGTAGGACAACACAAGGGTTGAAATAACGGTCCAAAAAACCCTGTCAAAAGGCAACCAAAGTGTACCCATAAGTGGTGGTATGTTTTTGGAGGACTGGCTGAGTAGCTCGGAGAGAAAGTGCCTGCTGACGTGATTAACATTTGGGTCAGAGAGCAGGCCTGTTGTTCCCAGAAGAAGATAGGATTGAATCGTTACTCCTGACAGATATGTGGAGTCGCCACTGGAATGATTTGGTCAAAACTTTATCTAAACCTCACAAAAGGAGCGAGTTTCACAACTTTTCACTATGTGAGGAATTTCAAGCAGACTGTTTACACCGTCTGTCAGCCTCACGTTTACATCTCATGACATTATTATTAAATCCACAACACACCGGTCTAAACGGGAAAGCTTCTTGCTTCACCTGGGATCTCAATAGACCTTTTTCCCGGCAGACATGTTGACATGTCCTAGTAGGAAAAGTACAGATGTATTCAAAACCATTACTGATGGCTGCATTCCACTTAGGAGAGACCCTGGTATTAAACCATTACTGATGGCTGCATTCCACTTAGGAGAGACCCTGGTATTAAACCATTAATGATAGCTGCATTCCACTTAGGAGAGGTCCTGGTATTAAACCATTACTGATGGCTGCATTCCACTTAGGAGAGACCCTGGTATTAAACCATTACTGATGGCTGCATTCCACTTAGGAGAGACCCTGGTATTAAACCATTACTGATGGCTGCATTCCACTTAGGAGAGACCCTGGTATTAAACCATTACTGATGGCTGCATTCCACTTAGGAGAGACCCTGGTATTAAACCATTACTGATGGCTGCATTCCACTTAGGAGAGACCCTGGTATTAAACCATTAATGATGGCTGCATTCCACTTAGGAGAGACCCTGGTATTAAACCATTACTGATGGCTGCATTCCACTTAGGAAAGGTCCTGGTATTAAACCATTACGGATGGCTGCATTCCACTTAGGAGAGGTCCTGGTATTAAACCATTACTGATGGCTGCATTCCACTTAGGAGAGACCCTGGTATTAAACCATTAATGATGGCTGCATTCCACTTAGGAGAGACCCTGGTATTAAACCATTAATGATGGCTGCATTCCACTTAGGAGAGGTCCTGGTATTGTGAGGATGTGAAGTGTTGAGAGCAGTTTGTGGCATCTAAAGATAAAGCCATTTAACCCTCATGTTGTCTCCTCTGTGTGAACTCGGTCAAAATTAATGACATTTTTTGTGACTCCCCCAACTCTTTTTTTTTTTTTTATTCATGCCTTCATTTTTTTTGTGTAATAAAAACACAGAAATTATCAAATTATTTGGACTGATAGTTAAGATCAGAGGATATTGAGTGGATCACAGTTTATGTCAAAGTTTAGTAAAACCATTTCATTTTTATTTTTTTTTATTTTTTTAAATGCTATCAAATTGAATAAAAACACCCAACATTTAATGGAAGTAATCATTCATTGTACCTGTGAAGAATCTTTCATGGCTTCCATACAACGTACATGCATGCATCCATGTTATTTTTGGGCAATTTGGTTGAAAGAAACCCATATTTCTGATATGAAAAAACACAAGGACAACACAAGAGTTAAACATAAGACAGAGCGGCGGTGATGTGTGTTCGCCTCGGTGTCAGGAGTGTGTGTGTGTCCAGTGAACACAGCGTTGTTAGCGCTCCCTGCCAGCCCCGACCAACAGGCAGCCTCGAGACGTTTCCACAGCTCTGGGAAGCATTATTGTGGAGGACGGGATCAAGGCGCGTGTAATGGGACGTGACGTTTAACTTAGAGAAGAAAAAAAATCAAAAGCTCTGAACAAAAGCTTGTTCCAATCCTGAGCAAATGTTTCTGTTCTCCATTCAGAAGATCAAGGTCACAGACTGATCTCAATAAGTGGCGTATGTTTGACGCACCAATTCGTATGCCGTTGTTGGTGTGTTATCAAGACGCATACTCGCTTTTTAGCGTGATTATGAACGTCGTTTGGCCTCCATTATTTTCATTGTTTTTGTCGGTACACGATTCGTTCTGCCTGCACGATCGGTTCGACCGGAAACGTGGAACAGATCGTGCAGTGTCGTAAATCCTCGTACAACTGCACATGCGCCGAACATTTTGCGCATGTGCAGTTGTACGAGGATTTACGACACTGCACGATCTGTTCTACGCTTCCGGTCAACAGCGAAGCTAACGTTAGTTACGCTTCCGGTCGACAGCCAAGCTAACGTTAGTTTAGCTAACAGGCTTATTCGGCTAACCTCTAGCTGAGACAGCATGTAATAACTTTAAAAGACCCTCAAAATAAAACGTAAAAATAAACGTTAACATATATAACAGCTGCTACGTCAGTTCTACTTTACTTGTGCTCATTTAAAATACAATCACTCAACACTTGTCTTTATTGTTATTACTGTAAAGTCTTAATCTAGCTGTAGTCTGCTTTTCCCATTAAGTTTGACCTAACGTCATTTTAGACTGAATCTAGCTGTCAGCTAGCGGTTAGCCGAATTAGCTGTTAGCTAAACTAACGTTAGCTTCCCGGTGGAGGCTAGCCATAGGCTAGCGTGGAACAGATCGTACAGGTCGTAAACCGTAATATCTTACGGAACGGATCGTGTAACGACAGTTTTCATTAGCTCTAGCCCGGTTAGCTATTGTTAGCAACCAGTTGATAACAATGCATTACACTGTGTTTTGTGCATGCAAACAGCGTAACAACATGTCCACAGATAGAAGGTGGACATTTCTTTGTGAACGACTGATTTAGTGAGACACAAATGAGACAGAAGGGCTCATAACTTTATGTTAGCTTTCACAACTGTTGATACAGGGGGAACAGCCATGTTGGATTTTGAACTCGAGCTACCGCGAGGTTGTACGAGTTCCGAGCTCGTAAATCCGAGGTCGTGTTTCTGACTTTGACCTCGTTAAAAACCGAGTTCCCAGGTAAATAGGACGTGGCATTGCATTACCTTGCAATTGCGTGTCAATTGACAGTCGTAGCGAGTAGTATGAAAGGCCGAAAATCCGCGTAGGGAGGTTGGTCGGGGTGGAGGAGGATGGGCACACCCCCACCCTCAAGAGACTTCAGATACAGTATTAGGGGACCACTAAGGTCTATATAAAAGAAACTTCAGATACAGTATTAGGGGACCACTAAGGTCTATACAGTATAAAAGAGACTTCAGATACAGTATTAGGGCACCACTAAGGTCTATATAAAAGAGACTTCAGATACAGTATTAGGGGACCACTAAGGTCTATATAAAAGAGACTTCAGATACAGTATTAGGGGACCACTAAGGTCTATATAAAAGAGACTTCAGATACAGTATTAGGGGACCACTAAGGTCTATATAAAAGAGACTTCAGATACAGTATTAGGGGACCACCAAGGTCTATACAGTATAAAAGAGACTTCAGATACAGTATTAGGGGACCACTAAGGTCTATATAAAAAGAGACTTCAGATACAGTATTAGGGGACTACTAAGGTCTATATAAAAGCATCCAAAAAGCAGCACGTCATGGGACCTTTAATAAAACAACATTTAAAAGCTGAGAGTTGAGTGAATGAACCCTGTAAAAGAAGCAGGATCTGTGTCCCTGCTGCAGATTCCAGTCAAACTACAACCTGCAAACAATCTCTGTAAATGTGAGCATTCCCCTAACGGTGTCAGAGCTTTTAGTTTTTTGGATGCACACACCCATCCAAGCACCGTCGGAGCCAATCCCAACATCAACACCCGATGCCCCGCCATTCAGCACACAAGAGTTCAAACCCAAGACAGACAGGAAGCTGTGTGAAGAAAAGAGGCGAGAAGCTGTCACACAAAGTGTTCACTCGACTGGTTTCTGTCTCTGCACCTGGAGCCGAACCAGTAGCCGGTTAGCATCGGCGCGCTGGCCATCTGGCCACATCGGCGGACTGTCAAAAGACATTATTTAAAGAATAGACATAAAACTAAATTTGCTTGTGCAGCCTCTCAAACGATACTCACTTTCATATACACACACTCAGAAAATAAATAAGAAAAATATACAAAAACATTATCAAGGCATCCAATATTGCAATGTGTCCCATTGCATAGAATCCCTATCTAGAAAGAGCAACTGTGCAAGCTGGGGAGGGGGGGTGGTGGGGTGCACATGAGAGTTTGCTGCCTAATCTAGGACGCAGCTCACTGGCCAATCCCAACATAGTTACTGTATGCCTCCTGTACACTAAAAGACTGGAGACTGGAGATCTTGCAGCGTTACACATTCCAAGACTACAACTAGCTTCCTTTCTGAAAAATGTAACCAAGCTAGCTAGGTACCGCTAGCGTTAGCTGGCAACTTTAAGGGAAGTCTGCAGATTTTCTGTTGTGACTGCCGTACATGCAGATGAAGGCTGGGATACCCGACCCGAGCCCGACGGGTCCCGACGGTACCCGACGGGCCGGGCCGGGTTCGGACGGTCACATCAGTGCGGTAGCCTTAGGACATTTAAAATTTTAAACAGCTTATTATGTAATGGGCCTGTTTCACTTGATTCAAATGTTCGTTTTTGTGATTAAAATAAATTTAAAATATTAACCTAACATCCGTCTTCCTGTGTGCAGAAACACGTGCACATCAGGCAGCCTGCACTCCGCACCGCAACGATGGAAGATGTTAAAAAGAAGTTGGCCTCAGGAGATTTTAAAACCACAGAAAATGAAGGAAAGTCTACTGTGTGGAAGTATTTCCACATAGTTGTCTAGGCATATGTTAATTTTATTTCAATTATATGATTGGGCCTCTTGTGTGCGCCTGTGTTAACGTGCGCTTGTTGCCCCGTGTGCACGCTTACTGTGCTGATGACCTCACTGTGCTGATGACCTCACTGTGCTGATGACCTCATCTGTTGACATTTCTGAGTTCCTTCCTTACAGCTGCTTAATAAAAGCTTTCCACACAAACACACACGTAGCCTACATTGTGTCATTAGTATGAGAAAAAATGAGATTTTAACTGTGTCGGGCTGGGTCGGGTTCGGACTTAAATCTCTTGATGCCTGTCAGGCTTGGCCCGGGATCGGTCACGGTTCTGTCGGACGCGGGCCAGGCTCGGACAGAAAATTTCGGTCCGACCCCAGCCTTAATGCAGATGAAGGTCTACAGTACCTGGAGGTCTGCGTTTATGCGCTGGTAAAACTCCCGTTGGATGACTCGCTTCAGAACGGTTGAAAATCAGCAACTTTCCCTCTTTAGCATTTAGCTTAGCACGGCGCCACAGCAACCATAAACAACACTGGCTCTAGCCGTTTCCTGCTTCCTGTTTGGTGCTGCATGGAGCGCACCCATTGGTTGTTGACAATGTTCACATCATTTAACTTCACTACCAAGACTTTAAGGTATAGTGCGTAGTTTCTGTTGCACCCATGAGGAATTCTAAGTAATGACAACAAAATGATGACATGATATAAGCCTTTATTAATCACGCACCAGCTGGTCAAAATCTGCACGGCTTTCTATGTCACTAGCTGAGACGAGGGTCCTAGGGGGCTAACCGTTAGCATGCTAGCTCATTCTCAATGGCAAAACACTGCTACAACACACACAAATTCACCCTAAT
Organism: Perca flavescens; assembly: GCF_004354835.1. NCBI lineage: Eukaryota > Metazoa > Chordata > Actinopteri > Perciformes > Percidae > Perca > Perca flavescens. The sequence continues at coordinate 1,580,219 of NC_041353.1, forward strand.
CTACAAAATAAAATGTATAGAACTACTTCCATGTCCCTGTCCTGCAGGTATTCCACGCTAAGTTGGAAGTGTGCCCTCGTTTAGAAGAAGTCTCCCGGCTAATCCTGCCTTGTACAGGCCGAAGTTGGAGAAACAGCTAGCTAGCTCATGTAGTCCTTACCTAGGTACTGAGCATGTGCGACTGACAACAAAGATGTTACAGCAGTGAGATGTCTCACTCTGTAGCTAAAACAGAGACCTGAACACAGGGTGAAAAGAGGAGCTGCAGCAAATATGGTGTTTTTTGAAAATTAAACCATGTAAACCTATTCTGATACAACCTCAAATTACAATTATGAACCTAAAAATGAGCATAATATGAGCACTTTAATATCACAAAGTTACGCAACAAAGCGTTAAATACCAAACAAGTTTGATTTTGTCTGAATGTCCAGACGGGAGAAAGACTGACTGGCACAGAGTTTCATGACCTTTCACCAAACAATGGAGACGACAGGAGACGATGAGAGACAACGAGAGACGATGGGAGCCCCCCCTCCGACTCTAGCAAGACTCTCGGGTTCATTCAGATATTACACATTAGTCTGAGACAGAGGAATCGGTTGAAAAGTCGTTTGGTGTAAGTTCTGTCAGGATCTGACGCAAGGTAGGCAAGGCATGGACCCAGATGCAGTTTACAGAGATTTATTGATGGACAAGCAAACACTTACTGGAAACAATAATCCATAGGTTCAATCCACGACAGGGATTCAAATACTCACAGAACGCACAGCAAACATCAGACAAGACTAGGGAGAAAAGACAGACTTCAAAATAAGACAGGAAACAGAATATATACAAAACACTCACAAACGTGAAAAGTTCGGCATTAGTTCAACTCAGTGGTTTAATCTAGTTTTTTGTAGTGAGTATTCTGTAATTTTTTTTCCCTCCCAGCATTAGACTCACCCGTCCCAGAGCGATGTGTCCCAGAGCGACAACGCCATAGGGACTTTGTAACGTTACAGCGTAAAGTCTCAGCCTCATCTCGCTCATTTCCTGTAGTTTCTGTAACGTTAACGTTTGCTGCAGTCACTTGAAGCGGCAGTATAGCTTCAGGGCCAGGCTTACCAAAACAGTTTAAATTTGCTTTTGTTTAATATATCTAACTACTTTAGTGATTCACTGTATATGTATGGGCCTGTACTGTATATATGGGCTAGAATGGGCCTTTTTGGGGGGAGGCATTTCATAGTGGGGGGGGTTTGAGTGTCCTTCCCCAAGTTTTGAGCATCAACGACTTAATTTTCTCCATTCTGACACACTTTTATGCACCAATTTATACATTTATTTAGCCTATGTGAAGAAGAAAAACACAGATGATAATTCACAATATATCAAAATTACAAAGCAAAGTATGTTGTTGCGTGTCATTGGGCATTTTTAAGTGGGTATATGTTTCTTAGTGTAGTATACTGCATATACCTGCGTATCACGTAGACTACACCACTGTGCCACCCCCCAAACTGAGCTACTGCCACCCCCCATTGCAGGCTTGGACCCAAAATGCAGAGAGGAGCAACGAGGAGGCAGCATGCAGAGTAGAAAGATGTAATTAAATGAAAAAGGCTTACTAACAGAAGGTTTCCTGATGCAGGCAGGCAGGCAAAGACGATTTAGAAAACTCAAGACTACAGCAGGCAAAAACCACAAGAAAGGAGCGGCACAGGGAATGACATAATAAGACTAAATACACAAGGTAACGAGGGACAGGTGACATGATGAACAGGTGGAACCCATCAGGGCGGGGCAGCCAATAACAGAGGCAGGAAAACACAACATTGTTGACCTCAGATCAAATTTGACCCATTTTTTTAAAAAGTTTCCATATCAGAAATTTGGGTTTCTTTTAACCCAATTGTCAAAGAAACTAGCGTAGATGTTTCCATAGAACCATTAGTCTTCACAGGTAAAATAAAGGATCAGTTCACTACTTTTATTGAATTTGGGTGTTTCATTTAATTTGATAGCATTTGAAAAAAAATGACAAACATGTTGGAAAAAGCTTCAAAAACGCTGGAAAAAGAAAAAGATTTTGTAAAAAAAATTTGACAAAAAAACCTGGGACAACAATCGACAAAAACATTAAAAAAAAAATCGCTGAAAAAAATAGACAAAAACATAAAAAAAATCCCCCACATTTTAAAAACAAAAATGTTATCAAAAAAAGCAAAGGGTGGCTACTTTGAGGAATCTAAAATATAAGACATGTTTTCAGTTATTTCACACTTTTTTGTTAAGTACATAATTCCATATGTGTTCATTCATAGTTTTGATGCCTTCAGTGAGAATCTACAATGTAAATAGTCATGAAAATAGAAAGGAAACGCATTGAATGAGAAGGTGTGTCCAAACTTTTGGCCTGTACTGTATAGGGAAATAGGGTCCAGGTTGAAAACTAAAAACGTTTTTATATATATATATATATATATATAAATAAAACGGTTATTTTGGATCGGCAGGAGTCAGACGTGGATCACAGGATCAGTGAGAAACTTTTTCAGGAGAATCTCCAACTCGGATGATCGACGAGCTGCATCGTGGAACCAACACGTCAAACATGACATCATCTCACTGAGGCGTCTCCGGACGGGTGGAGACACTCTGCTGTCTCTTTATTCAACCCCCCCCCCCAGTTACCATCTCTAAACCACACACACAGCGAGACAGACACACACACACACACACACACACACACACACACACACACACACACACACACACACAGACAGACAGAGAGACACACACACACACACACACACACACACACACTCACACACACACACACACACACACACACACACACACACACACCACCCAGGATCATCATCAGAGTGACGGTGTGTCTGGAGAGCAGCTCCCATGTAAACAGTCTGAACACAAACACAACATCAAGACGCAGTGATGTCACTGCTGATACTGATCGCACACTCCTCCCTGTGTTCAAAGCAGACACACACACACACACACACACACACACACACACACACACACACACACACACACACACACACTGACAGAAGGTGTCCACTTTCAAAACAGACAGACTGGGTTTCCACCCAATCTCTCGAGCATGTTTCATGTGGAGGTTTCGATGTTACAAATGGAAAAGTTTTGATGTGTGATCGGTACTTTATGTGTGTCTGTGGAATGTTTTGCTTTTTTTTGGACTGTAAATGTCACCCATACTGATCATCACACAGGATATAATACAGTAAACAACAAACCCAATCTACTCTATAAACATGGATTATTCTATAGCTCCGTATTCTCATTTGCGTCATGTACCTGTGGTGTACCTCAAGGCTCGATTCTGGGTCCTCATCTTTTCACCTTGCACCTTGGCAGTGCCCAGGAGGTAAACTGGCATCTCTCCAGCTACCAGTGCACAATCCTTACTTCAGTCCGTACTAGAGGGTGACAATTTTTCGGGACTCCCGCAGATCACTGTATTCCGGAGTCAATTTCACTAACGTAGAGCATAGAAATCAACGAGCTGGACAGAGAAATGTGTGTTTTGAGTGTGAGAAGATCTCCATTAGGAATTATGTAATGAAATCGCCTAGGTCTGCAGGTAATACCTGTTACCTAGACCTGCAGGTAATACATGTTACCTAGACCTGCAGGTAATACATGTTACCTAGACCTGCAGGTAATGTATGTTACCTAGACCTGCAGGTAATACATGTTACCTAGACCTGCAGGTAATACATGTTACCTAGACCTGCAGGTAATACATGTTACCTAGACCTGCAGGTAATACATGTTACCTAGACCTGCAGGTAATACATGTTACCTAGACCTGTATTACCTGCAGGTCTACATGTTACCTAGACCTGCAGGTAATACATGTTACCTAGACCTGCAGGTAATGTATGTTACCTAGACCTGCAGGTAATGTATGTTACCTAGGCCTGCACTGAGCCATGGACAGCTAGTAACAGACAGCAATCCCAGTAAAAATCTTTACAGACAATAGCAAACATCCTGAGGTCACAATAACAAGAAATACAAAGATTAAACTGAGTTTATCTCAAAGATACTTACAAGTGCAACAGCAAGAACGCTAGGTCAGCATCGGATTTGCAGCCTTCTGTTTGTCTAAGTCCTCGCCATTCTGAAAACGCAGGTCCTATGTATACTAGTGTCTGACTCCTCTCTCGGTCAGTCTGCTGTTTCCTCTCTCTCTGTTCCTCCGATAAAGCTTTCCTAGCTTTCTGCTTCTTTTTTGCCGGCTCAGCCATGATGATAGTGTGAAAAACTCCATCGCTACCTTGTTAGCCGGTTCCTGAATGGGCGTATGTGTTCAGTGAAGCAATTTGTTACACTGCGAGACCTGATATCACGCCATACTTCCTGACGCTGAGGCCGGCAGCTCGCCAGCCCAAAGTTGCGAGGCTGGTTTTTCCGCTCACAGGCGCTAGGGGGGAGCGAGACGACCACCATTCAACCCAAAAAAAGTCATGTAACCATTCCATTGACTCTGAAGATGTTCAGTTAAGGTAAATTAAGCTAAAAAAATACTGCATAGTTCCCCTTTAAGACTGTTGTTTTGGCCAAACCTGAATGCAAACAGGACAGTAAAGTCTGACAGCGTTTCCGCGGGGGTCTTAAAAAGTGTAAAATTTGAAAAATCTAAATCTTAGTATGGTGTTCTAGGTCTTAAGTTTTCCTACATCCATGCAACGCTGCCTCTAACTTTTTTTATTCCGTGGTGTTGTAGTTCTTTCTCTCGCTAGTCCAAATATAATTTGCTGTGTTAGGACTACAAATGAGACAAACATGCAACTTCTATTGCAGCCAATCAGCTTTCGTGTTATTGCCGCGAGTCTCTTTCAGATTGTCCCACAGACATAAAAGAGATTTTATTCTTCAGCTTTGGGGAAGTGCAAGTTTAACAATACTTGGCTTGAAAAAACTAAATTTATGGCTCAGTTGATGTTGTGATAAAGTTCTTAAATTTGATTCATACTGGTCTTAAAAAAAAAGGTCTTAAAAAGTCTTAAATTTGACTTGTTGAAACGTGCAGAAACTGTGTGGGTCTCTTCGGAGTCCTCTGGCTCTCAGACCTCCTGAGAAGCTGCTGTTGCCTCCAGCTGGCAGATTTCCCAGCAGCCCCTCCTTCGCTGACGTCTGGGGGGTCCAGATGCTGCTGACAAACTTCTTCTATGTGAGGAATTTTAAACTGAAACTTCATGGTAACGTAAAAATATCTTGTTAAAACGTGGAAATAACTTTCTTGTAAAAAGACAGTAATTTACATAAATAAAATACAGTTTGTAGCTTTACTTATACAGGAAGTCTCGTGTATTTTATGGCGTCTCATTCATGCTTTAGAGCGACTGTATGCACTTACAGTTACAGCTAGTGATAGCCTGACGAGCCAGCCCCACATCCAGATGTTGGGTCTGGGAACTCCCCATTGATCAGGGCTCAATCCGAGGGGCGGGATAAACGGTTGTCTTTCAAATCCTCTCTGCACGCAATAGGATAACGCTACAACCAATCAGAGCAACGCTAGTTGATAGATTAAACTTTTTGCCGTATCCAGTCGGCAAAACTCCAAACACATCTTCCTTTTTTAAGAATGACTTCAGAGCTTCTCTTTGTTCTTTTCTCAAAGAAAAGCTGAACTCCAAGTCTTCCAGAATCGCGGCCAAAGCCGATTCCAAAGACTGCTGTTCTCTCTCTATACACCATGTGATAGATATGCGTCTTGTTGAAGAATGGCTCCAATATTTACTTTGGTGACTACGGGGCGAAAGAATGGCTCATAATCTGTGTTCACGTCCACTTCCCCCGTTGGAATCAATACACACGGACCTGCCGCTATAGTCTCCTAAAGACGTGGCGTTTTCTTTGTCTTTACACACCAGAAAGGTGTCTGACGCGGTGCTGCTGCTGCTGCTAGCCTTGTCTGGACACATGGATGTTTCCCATAAACATAAACATATACTGATCTGATTACAACGTCTTATTATTATTAATTTTTTATGCATTTATGTGAAAACCTTGAGACTTTTAAACATCATGTCATTTATTAAATGCATTTTTGTCAAAATGACATCTTTTTGTGTTCTATTTTGTCTGGAAACGCTTCCAACACGCTTGCATGTTGCGTGAAAAATAGGCGCCGGCCCTATTTCTAGCATGCACGCGTTTTCGTCTGAGACGTGCGTGTCACGCGGGCAGTGTGCACGCTCTAACCTGTTACCATGGGAGCCAAAATAAATATGGGCACGCCACGCAGCCAGTGTGCAGGAGGACTTAATCTGCTTCTCTGATGGCGCATAAACAATGGGTTTAGTTGCTGGACTTTAACTTAAACCTAGTCTCTCAATCTCCACCGTGCTGTGGGGGAAGGTCTGGCTACACCACAAGGCAAGGCAAGGCAATTTTATTTATATAGCACATTTCAGCACAAGGCAACTCAAAGTGCTTCACACAAATCATCAATCATTAAAGAACAAATAACAAAAATAGGGAGTAAAAGAAGAATAAAAATAGTAATGAATACAAATTTAAAACCATTTAAGATACAAAAAAAAAAAAATCCGTATTAAAATTGTATACGAAATAAAATACAAGAATAAAAATCACTGTTTGATAAAAGAATTAACAAAAAGCATTATCAAAAAGTAAGGTCTCCAGCCTTGATTTAAAAGAGCTGAGAGTTGGGGCAGACCTGCAGTTTTCTGGTATTTTGTTCCAGATATGCAGAGCATAAAAACTAAATGCTGCTTCTCCCTGTTTAGTTCTGACTCTGGGGACCACGAGCAGACCTGTCCAAGACGACCTGAGAGGTCTGGGTGGTTCATAAAGCACTAACAGATCCGAGATATATTTTGGTCCTAAGCCATTTAGGGATTTATAAACCAGCATAAGTATTTTGAAATCAGTTCTCTGAGGCACATGAAGCCAATGTAAAGACTTTAGAACTGGAGTGATATGATCCACTTTTTTTGTCCTAGTGAGAACTCTTGCTGCAGAATTTTGAATCAGCTGCAGCTGTCTAATTAGTTTTTTAGGCAGTCCTGTAAGGACACCGTTACACTAGTCAAGTCTACTAAAAATAAAAGCATGGATCAGTTTTTCCAAAAAAAAAAAAACCACAGGTGCATTCTGGGATAGGAGGAAAAAACAAACAACTCTGGGTTGTTTGCATTTCTTTGAACCAATGACAATCGTCTTGGGCGGTGCTAAGATCCGGACGGTGGCTCTGCTAAATGGTCTCGGGAAGGCACTTGGATCTTGTTTTTTTTTCCCCATAAAATACGTGGAATACATACGAATTACAGAGCTTTACTTTTCAAAGCTAGCGTATATGTACGAATGCTTCATGAGAACAGCCTGAAGTTACAGTTCGTCCATGAATAAACTCTTGCAGCTCCTCAGTACCCTAGAAGCTCCTTTGTTTAGCTTCAAAAGGTGACGAGAAATCAGAAACCTTTTCGGCTTACAGAGACACTTTTTGCTACGCTTAGGCTGCAATTTGCACTTTGCAGCCTTTTTATTTGGGCATTATCCTCGCATTTATGCACGTAGGGTGTCTCACTGGTTCAAATGAGAATATAAAGTGTGTTTCAGAGTGTGCGATGAGTCGGAGAGTTTTTGCAGCGCGACCACAGAGCCGCGCTGGCAGACGCTCTGGCAGTGTTGGTAAGCCCCGGCTTACTCCGAGGCCTCTGACGTGAGCCAGAACTGTATGCCTTTCTACTTTGGTATCATAACAAGTGAAGCTCTCTGGGTTTAGACCCACACCACAGACTTTATCCACAACACAACGCCCACTGCTGCTTTTAATAGCCCGCCTGTCACATGGGCAGATTCACCCGCCGCACGCCGGGATCACCGTTTACTGTTCGGGGACATTCAGCACGACAGGCGCAGATAATGGGATCGAGACTGGGAATAATTCTGCACAACGACGTGTGTGTCTGTGTGTGTGTGTGTGTGTGTGTCTGTCTGTCTGTGCTTGTGCACGTATGTGTACATGTCTGTGTGTGTGGGTGTGTGTGTATGTGTGTATGTCTGTGTTTCTATGTGTGTGTGTGTGTGTGTGTCTGTGTGTGTCTGTGTGTATTTGAATGCTTAAAACTCTGTATATCAATTGGAAAAAACATAATAGTTGTAACATCCAAATTTTGTCGAAGTTTTCTTTTAATCATAATCTTTTTATTGAATATATGTCTGCCAGAGAATGATCATTAAAGAAACATGAGATGAACATTTTCACGGTATATCAACAGCAGCTAGCAACAACTTCTTTTTCAATGCATTTTTTTGACATTTGTGTTGCTTTCGTCCTACCTTTTTCTCCTTTTTCTTTGACTGCTTTTTTCAACATTTCTGATGCTGTTTTTGGAATATTTTTCTTTTGGGCTTATTGCCTTTAATTGATAGGAAAGCTATAGATGGGAAAGGGGGGGGGGTAAGAGACAGGGCTCTGACATGCAGCAGTGGGGGCTGCGAGTTGGAATCAAATCCGGGCTGCTGTGGTAAGGACTGAGCCTTGGTACACGGGGCGCACGTTCAACCAGGCGAGCTACCAGGGCGCCCCTCTCCATCCTGTTTCGTATCTAACTGTCGACATCATCCTGAAAAACCAGAACACAACTAATACAGCAGCTGTATGAAGTATTTATTTTAAAGATATCGCATAAAAGAATGTCTAAAAATCTGTACATCTTTCAGGAAAAATCTAAGACCCTGTTTACATGTACATGGTTATTTTTACAAACTGAGACATTTCCCTTCGTTTGTGCTCTTCGTTTACACGGAAACGGAGAATTCTCCTCTGAAAACGAGTCCTTCTAAAAACTCCGGCCAGAGTGGAGATTTTTTAAACCTTCCTTTGCACGTTTGCACGTAAGCTGAGACAAACGGAGGTTTAGGCAGCCGAGAGAGAGAGAGAGAGAGAGAGAGAGAGAGAGGAAGTGATTGGTTGCTGTTGTTGCTATTTTTGGGATTCTGATTGGCTAACGTGGGCTTGAGCTTCTAGTTTACACCGCCACCTACAGGTTGAAATGTCCGTTTATGAAAATAGCCGGCCACGTGTAAACGTAGCATGAATTCTGTCGATGTTTTTTGTCGTTTTCTTTTAACATAGGTAGGGTTGCTGCGTTGATTTGCCGGTCCAGTCACAGAGCCTGAGAGGAACTGCCACAAAGTTGCGGTGGTGATGGCGCAGTTGATATGACACGTCCCTTTCCGTGTGGGAGATCTAGGGTTCAATTCCCACTGCGATACATCAACCAATGTGTCCCTGAGCAAGACACTTAACCCCTAGTTGCTCCAGAGGTGTGTGACCTCTGAAATATATAGCAATTGTCAGCTAAATCAGTGGTTCCCAACCTGTTTTCCTTGGCGCCCCCCCTACTCGTGTCTAAGAAAAGCTGAGCCCCACCCCCCCGAAACCGAAGTTGAGGTAACTCTCGAGATAGAGCTTTACTTTCTTTTTTGATACATAGCAGTTATCAGCACTGTTACGTTTCTCCGCCACGTTTCATTCATAAAATAGTGATGCCGTGGCGGCAGGAAAGACGAGGATACAACAAAATATATAGTTTTCATACAGACTTTTGTATACATTATATATTCTAGTGTATTATCATAATTTGTTAAACGTGCAAATATTTTTTTATAATTTTTTACCTCAACCTCAAACCAGATAAAGACTTGCGACCCCCCCTGTGATCTTTGTCCCCCACCCCCCTGGGGGTGCCCGGACCCCAGGTTGGGAACCACTGAGCTAAATGACATGTAATGTAATAATGTAAAAAGTTGAAGTTATGTTAAAACCCCTGAAAGGTTTTCGGCGTTTTTTTGGAGGCATGCAGAGTTCCCACACTGCCCCTGGTGCCTGCCTCGTCCCACGGTGATGACACGATGGCCTCCATCGGTCCGAACCCACGCTCTGACACTCTCCACTGGCGTCTCGATGACATCACCACCTCTGCCTCCAAACACAGAAAGAGCAGATTTATTTAGCAGCGTGTGGAATCCCGCCTTCGTCAGGCGGGCTGTGTGTACAGACGGAGAGCTTTCTGCTCTGTGTTTGTTGGCAGCCGCCGCCGCCATTTGTGGCGATGCCTGAGGTTTTGGGGAGCAGAGGGGGCTGCTGGGAGCAGAGTCGAGACCCAGCGGTGGGATGTAACCAAGTACATTTACTCCAGTACTTGTACTGCAGTACCAAATGTTGAGGTACTTGTACTTTACTTGTAGTATTTTCTTTACATGCCACTTTCTACTTCTACTCCGCTACATCTCAGAGAGAAATATTGGACTTTTTACTCCACTACATTCATCTGTTCCAGCTTTAGTTACTAGTTACTTTAGTTACTCCGCTAAATTCATCTGTTCCAGCTTTAGTTACTAGTTACTTTAGTTACTCCGCTACATTCATCTGTTCCAGCTTTAGTTACTAGTTACTTTAGTTACTCCTCTACATTCATCTGTTCCAGCTTTAGTTACTAGTTACTTTAGTTACTCTGCTACATTCATCTGTTCCAGCTTTAGTTACTAGTTACTTTAGTTACTCCGCTACATTCATCTGTTCCAGCTTTAGTTACTAGTTACTTTAGTTACTCCGCTACATTCATCTGTTACAGCTTTAGTTACTAGTTACTTTAGTTACTCCACTACATTCATCTGTTCCAGCTTTAGTTACTAGTTACTTTAGTTACTCCGCTACATTCATCTGTTCCAGCTTTAGTTACTAGTTACTTTAGTTACTCCGCTACATTCATCTGTTCCAGCTTTAGTTACTAGTTACTTTAGTTACTCCACTACATTCATCTGTTCCAGCTTTAGTTACTAGTTACTTTAGTTACTATACACATTAAGATTCCTGCACAAAAAACACATAGCTTATAACATCTGATGTTTTATTATGAATGAAACTAGCCAACAATATAACGACTATAAGTCACGTTGAGATGATGATGATGATGATGATGATGATGATGATGATAATAATGAGACCATTAATTATGAGCAACTGATTAATTAATTAAAGTTAATTACTTCTTGTTACAATACGTTGTGATACCAATATGAAGGCAAGACCTTAGGCTTTCATTTAATGTAGGAATGACTATTAAAAGATGTTATAATGATAAGCAACTCACACAAGAGTTGAACAAAAAAGTGTGACAGCCGCACACTATGGAAGTAAATCGGTGCCATCGGCTTTTGAATTCAAATTTTTTACACAGAATTTTTGGAGACATTGAATTTTTTTACCCTGAATCTTTGAGATGTCGAATTTTGTTTTACCCTGAATTTTTTGAGACATCATATTTTTTAACATAAACATTGAAAAAATGTCATAGGCAAAAAAAACATTCAGCGCTAGAAATTCGATGGCTTTTAAAATTCAAAGTCTGATTTATATGCAAAATTAAATTCAGTGTTAAAAATTCGATGTAAAAAAAATTTCAGTGCTAAAAATTCAAATTCTAAAGCCGATGGCACTGATTTACTTCCGTAGCCGTCGTTCAGCAGACCGACACACAGCTGAGAGTTTCTAACCGTGTAGAAACAGAGAAGTGGTGGTGTGGTTTGGTGCCTCGGTTCAGACTCTGGACTCCGTCATTAACCTGTCAGGTCTGATGAGTGTGTGGCCGGGGGACTGAGAGCTCCTTCTGAGCGCGCTCAGAGCGACCGGGCCCCCGATCCCTGAGCCCCCCGAGCCGAGGCCGCAGAGCAAACTGACGGTGGTCCGAGGTGTGAGACCCCAAACCACAACCTCAACCCCCTCCACGTCTGACGGGAATCCACAGCACCTGCCACAGTCTATATACACGAGTAAACACACACAGACACGCAGGTAAACAGTGTGTACTCTCAGGGTTTTTTCAGCAGCCCCCCCAAGAGGTTCTAGCCAGCAGCAAAGGAAAATCATCAGCGCCAAAATGATAAGAATTCAGAATAAAAATAGCAATTTAAATCCTCTGTAAATTTGTTGAATAGTAAATAACTGTACAAGCAGAACATAAACTTGAATGAGAGCGCTAATCTCAGTTCTGTTAAAGGGGCGCTATGCAGTTTTGGCCATTTCTTCGCTGTTTTCTGGCTATTTGCCGACAGGTTTCTCCATAGAGCTCCCCCTACAGGTAGAGCTGTGGAAACATAGAGCTGTGGGAACATAGAGCTGTGGGAACATAGGGCTGTGGGAACATAGGGCTGTGGGAACATAGGGCTGTGGGAACATAGGGCTGTGGGACCATAGGGCTGTGGGAACATAGGGCTGTGGGACCATAGAGTTGTGGGACCATAGGGCTTTGGGACCATAGGGCTGTGGGAACATAGAGCTGTGGGAACATAGGGCTGTGAGAACATAGGGCTGTGGGACCATAGGGCTGTGGGAACATAGGGCTGTGGGAACATAGAGTTGTGGGACCATAGGTCTGTGGGAACATAGGGCTGTGGGAACATAGGGCTGTGGGAACATAGGGCTGTGGGAACATAGGGCTTTGGGACCATAGGGCTGTGGGAACATAGGGCTGTGGGACCATAGGGCTGTGGGAACATAGGGCTGTGGGACCATAGGGCTTTGGGACCATAGGGCTGTGGGAACATAGGGCTTTGGGACCATAGGGCTGTGGGAACATAGGGCTGTGGGACCATAGGGCTGTGGGAACATAGGGCTTTGGGACCATAGGGCTGTGGGAACATAGAGTTGTGGGACCATAGGGCTGTTGGAACATAGAGCTGTGGGAACATAGGGCTGTGGGAACACAGGCACGCACCCCTGCAAAACAACTATTGAAATGACTGTTTAAACTCCCCTTAAAACAGAAAATGTTTTGTTTTTCTGGGTCCAAATTTTAAATTAAAACTCTGTAGTCGTCGTTTTCGACATTTTGGTCACTTTTTTCGATGTTTTTGTTGATTTTTTTCACCCAAATTCAACGAAATTCAATGAAAGTAGTGAACTGATCCTTTATTTTATGGAGAAGAGCGTTGTATGGAACCATCCACATTTGTTTTTTTTTGACAATTTTTTCAAGGTAAACCCAAAAATTTGTCAAATTTGACCCGAGGACAACGGAAGGGTTAAAGATCCACGTCTTCAGCAGGAACCAATGGACCACAGCCAGGAGGTCAGACCGAATGGAAGAACCTGATCTTATTAAGAGTTTGTTTGGAGAACGGAGGGACCATAACAGCTCATAATGACACATAATCCTCGGCGAGGCTGACGGTGTGGACTTTCAGCCTTGAATCTCAGCGCGGTTTGATGGTCTGCAGGGTGGAGTCTGCAGCCTGCTGCGAGCAGAGGAAATAGGCTAACAGGATTCAATCACACGCTGCAGCCAATCCAATTATGTAGTTAGCTGGAGCTCAGGTGCCCCTGGCAGCCGAGAGAGAGCAGCGAACCACAGCGGGCGAGACCCTGACTCAACGTGTTCCTGCAATAAACAGCCGACTTTAACCCTCTTCCCTGTCGACCTGCAACTTTTGCTTTTTTTGATCAAAATGTAAAAGAAATTCCAACGTTTTGATGGTCTTTTTCGACACTTTTGTCAGTTTTTTTCGACGTTTCTGTCAATATTTTTCTGCTCAACAACAGGAGAGGTTAATAACACTGTACTATAATAACTCTATACTATAGAGGGAAGTGAGTGAGTGAATGGAACGGTTTCGAGCACAGCTCATGTCTCCCAGCTGCATGTGGGCCTGGTTGTGTGTATTTTCTTGGTAAGTGTGTGAGGTCTGAAGTGGCGAGCGGGCAGCGCTGGCCGCTGCCCCGGCTTGTTTATCCATACCTGCTTCGGACAGAGATGGTTGTGTCTCGCTCTTCTCACGGCGGCCTGACTGGCTTCACTCAGCTACCTCTGCGCTCATCTCGGGCCTGTCACTATGACTGATGGTCACTTTACAAATGGGGCATTTCCCCCACATGGCCCCACTGAAGCAAACAGCGCAGTGCGAGGCCCTCCACACCTGCACTGGAATCACAACGCTCCAGATTCAAGAATAACGTCTCCCTGCACAGGTTTGACTGCACGTATGTGGATTTGTGTTAACTACAGTACAGGCCAAAAGTCTGGACACACCTTCTCATTCAATGCGTTTCCTTTTTATTTTCATGACTATTTACATTGTAGATTCTCACTGAAGGCATCAAAACTATGAATGAACACATATGGAATTATGTACTTAACAAAAAAGTGTGAAATAACTGAAAACATGTCTTATATTTTAGATTCTTCAAAGTAGCCACCCTTTGCTTTTTTTGATAACTCTGCAAACCCTTGGTGTTCTCTCAATGAGCTTCATGAGGTAGTCACCTGAAATGGTTTTACCTTCACAGGTGTGCTTTGTCAGGGTTCATTAGTGGAATGATTTCCCTTATTAATAAAAAAGCAAAGGGTGGCTACTTTGAAGAATCTAAAATATAAGACATGTTTTCAGTTATTTCACCCTTTTTTGTTAAGTACATAATTCCATATGTGTTCATTCATAGTTTTGATGCCTTCAGTGAGAATCTACGATGTAAATAGTCATGAAAATAAAAAGGAAACACATTGAATGAGAAGGTGTGTCCAAACTTTTGGCCTGTACTGTATGCAGTATCTGCTTAAAAAAATGGAACAAAACCAACTGTGCACACACTGGTAGGTGTTTCACAATTTACTCACAGAAAAACCAAGGCTCAGAAACAGCTTTTTTTACAACACCATAACGCTGCTCAACACCAAGACCCAACACTAGCCCCTGCCCCAGTGCTGCCCTGCTCTGCCCCCTCTCCTTTTGCACATGGACTGTCTGACTATCTCTGATCACTATGCACTTTGTTAATGCACCTCAACAATGCACTATATATGATCATACTGCATTCTGTCTCTACTATTATATGGACTATGGACTGTCTGACTACCTCTAATCACTATGCACTTCATTAATGCACCTCGACAAGCACTATATATGATCATACTGCATTCTGTCTCTAGTATTATATGGACTATGGACTGTCTGATTTCTCAGAACTGTATGCACTTTATTTGCTAATGCACTTAAATAATGGACTAACATGATCATACTGCATTCTGTGTTTTATGTCTTTTTTAAGCACTGCTATGAAGAAAAATCACTTTTAATGATTGCACTACTGGTTAGATGTCAAACTGCATTTCATTGTACTGGTTGTCTTTACAACAAAAGTTAAATCTAATCTAAGCTAAATCATGCGAGGAGAGAGGAAGATAACTTGGGAAACAGTCTGTGGCTGAATCCCAAGTCTCTTATTTGATATCTGTTCGGTCCTTGCTTGAACCGGAAAGTTATTCTGGCCCTCCTTCCGGAAGGCCGTCTCAAAGCTCCTATTCCTGCAGGGAGGATGGAGGAGGGATCTCTGAGGAGCTATCATAGACATATATGAAATGGAGCAGCAGACCCCGTGTCTCTGGTCTGAGACCAGTGGAGGATATCAGAAGTCTCTTTCCCGGTGCTGGCTGAGCGTTACTGAGCAGCCTCCAACTGAGCTTGAAGACGTAGATGTGACGTGAGCAACGTGTCTGAAAGTGTGAAGTCTTCTGGTAGCTGTGCCGAGAGAAATCTCAATCATTCCCAATCTTACAGAGACGGAGAGTGTAGGTATATGTAAGGAGATAACATAGACACAGGCTAATTACTGATCACTAACATGCTAGTTAACATTAGTAATTACTGATCACTAACATGCTAGTTAACATTAGTAATTAAACCTAAACAGCTAATGGAAGTCCAAACTGCCTGTGAGCTTCTCCTGTACTATACGGTAATTCCTCTACTGTGTGACAGTAAGTTTCGTGGTTATGACCCAATCGTTAGCCTATTTTTATAAAAGCGTCTGCTACGGAGCCATAACGTGAGCTACAAGGTAATGGAGCCTTTTATACATTGTCGTGTTTCTTTAGAAATAAACAATGGACAAATAAAGTCTTTAAACGCTTCAGATGTAAAGTTATTCGCTGTCAAAATGCCGCCAAAATGAATGGGAGTCAATGGAATGTTAACGGGAGGTGATGGCTTGGTAGCATCAAAATGGCGCCATAGGAGCTACGCGTGAGGAAGTATACAGAGAGCAGCCTTCCGGTTAGCTGTGCAGCTTGCTAACTCCGCCCAAACAGCTGATGGCTCACGTGACGCTTCAAAGGTAAAGGACATCTCATCCCTCTAAAAACATATTTCCTCATTTCCTCGCATTAATTCCTCATATCTGGGTGACCAGATGAGAATTGGTAAAATTTGGGACGAGGCATGGGGGGAGGGGGGAGGGGTAGGGGGGGAGGGTGAACATGAATTTCAAATCTCCGCACCAAAATGATTAATTTCTATTGGCTGCCTGCACGTGCACTTTCCCTGGCCTCATGGCTGCAACCTGCGCTCTCTTCATCTACTCTATAACATCAAAAGGGGACACAAAGGTTGTATTTTTTGAAATGATATTATTTTATACTATTCTAGTATTTCACCCCAGACTGTGGTGTCTCTCAGCTGTGATGCCACCCCGTTATCTCCCGACGGGGACGGAGGCTTTTATTTTGGAGACGAGGAGGACTTTCGGAAAGTATTGGAAGTGGGTCTCAGGCAGAGTGCCTTGGACCATCTGCCGGACCGGGAGCTGGCCGCAGGACGACTCAATCACCATGAACGTTTTTTAATGTTCTATCAGACTAGAACTACTCCAGAGTCTGCTCTTAAGACTTTGCTCCTCTTTTTGGGACAATTAGGGCAGGATTCGGGATTCGGGATATCTCTCTACATACTACTCTCTACTGTTGTCTCTCTACATACTACTCTCTACTGTTGTCTCTCTACGTACTACTCTCTACTGCTGTCTCTCTACATACTACTCTCTACTGTTGTCTCTCTACATACTACTCTCTACTGCTGTCTCTCTACATACTACTCTCTACTGTTGTCTCTCTACATACTACTCTCTACTGTTGTCTCTCTACATACTACTCTCTACTGCTGTCTCTCTACATACTACTCTCTACTGTTGTCTCTCTACATACTACTCTCTACTGTTGTCTCTCTACATACTACTCTCTACTGTTGTCTCTCTACATACTACTCTCTACTGCTGTCTCTCTACATACTACTCTCTACTGCTGTCTCTCTACATACTACTCTCTACTGTTGTCTCTCTACATACTACTCTCTACTGCTGTCTCTCTACATACTACTCTCTACTGCTGTCTCTCTACATACTACTCTCTACTGCTGTCTCTCTACATACTACTCTCTACTGCTGTCTCTCTACACACTACTCTCTACTGCTGTCTCTCTACATACTACTCTCTACTGCTGTCTCTCTACACACTACTCTCTAGTGCTGTCTCTCTACACACTACTCTCTACTGCTGTCTCTCTACATACTACTCTCTACTGCTGTCTCTCTACACACTACTCTCTACTGCTGTCTCTCTACATACTACTCTCTACTGTTCAGCGCCGCAGTCGCGCTGCGTTCCATAAAGACGCTAAAGGGTGATTTTTGCGTAGTATCTGACGCTAAGAACCACTTCCCAAGTGTCCGTATATTACGAGTTGGGAGTGAGAACATGTTTTAAATAAGAAAGTCTTCAACTGCTTTTTAAAAGAATCAACAGAATTTGAACAACGTCCTCCATGTTCATGTCATCATCTCAATATGGCAACAATTTCTGCCCCAAGACACGTTTTATTGGCAGTTTGAGATCCTGTCTACACCATAATCAAAAATACAACATGTCAAGTGTTGTATTTTAATCACATTTATGGCCCTCGTATAAAGAGGAATCCATGTTAGCAGGCTGAGTGTGAGTCATGTTGCTGTTGTGGTGTTGTGGTTACAGGCACAGGGCGAAGCTGTCGCCTCCATGGGCGTGTTTTGGTAATTTTTCAGGAAACCGTCCCGGCTCAAAGTCATTTAAAGATGTGTGTAAAACACTAAATGAGCTTTGGTTTAACAAACCGCTGCAGGCTGCTGATGGCTACTGGGAGGAAGAGTAGGGGAAAGGAAATGGAGGAGGAGGCAGTGTGTTAAATATGCCTGAACCCACTCACCCCTTCATCACCTGGACAACTGGATGCTCACATCTGACATGACATATGAGAGAGAGAGAAGAGACACAGGTTTCGTCCGAAATTAGGAAATAACTAGTGATGTTCCCACAGCCCAATGGTCCCACAGCCCAATGGTCCCACAGCCCTATGGTCCCACAGCCCTATGTTCCCACAGCCCTATGTTCCCACAGTCCTATGGTCCCACAGCCCTATGTTCCCACAGCCCTATGTTCCCACAGCCCAATGGTCCCACAGTCCTATGTTCCCACAGTCCTATGGTCCCACAGCCCTATGTTCCCACAGCCCTATGGTCCCACAGCCCTATGTTCCCACAGCCCAATGGTCCCACAGCCCAATGGTCCCACAGCCCTATGGTCCCACAGCCCTATGTTCCCACAGCCCTATGTTCCCACAGTCCTATGGTCCCACAGCCCTATGTTCCCACAGCCCTATGTTCCCACAGCCCTATGTTCCCACAGCCCAATGGTCCCACAGCCCTATGGTCCCACAGCCCTATGTTCCCACAGCCCTATGGTCCCACAGCCCTATGGTCCCACAGCCCTATGGTCCCACATTTCTAAGATTTTTCTTAAAATTAGGCCCTATGTAGGGTTAGGGTTACATTCCATCTGTAGTCCATTGCTTTTGGATAATAGGTTGGCATTAATTGGCTACCAAATTGAGAGAAAGGGGAATAAAATCTGATACAAATTTACGAAAAAGGAAATGTGGGAACACAGGGCCTAATTTTGGAAACAAATCTTAGAAATGTGGGAACTGTGGGAACATAAGGCCTAATTTTCAGTGAAAAAAAATGCCTCCGATACTATCTAAAATGTTGGTATCGGTATCGGAAAGTACTGGAGTTAATGCAGTGATCCCGTACCACGTAATTTAGCGCCAAAGAAAATCCCTCAAGCTACCAGATAACGCTAGCAGTACCTAGCTGTAGACTTGCAATGTGTGACCCTGCAAGATCCCCAGTCTTTACATATTATGGCAGTCTTTAACGATAGATGTGTACGTTCAAAAGTAGTTTTAGTCGTGCAACAGAAAACTCAGATTGGACAGATAGTCTAGCCAGCTGTTAGACAGACAGACAGACAGACAAACAGACAGTCTAGCTAGCTGTCTGGATTTACCCTGCAGAGATCTGAGGAGCAGTTAAACATAGTCCTCACAAATCCACCAGAGGTTAGAACGCCAACACAAAGACACAGGAAGGGGACGGACATCCTGGTCATGTAAACATGTAAAATCTGAATACTTATATACTCTAAATATTGGGAATAATAAGATGATTGTGTAAACCAGAGTGCCACTGTTTGAGCAGCATTAGTCTGAGCAGCAGGTTTCTGTAAACCAGCGTTCTGCTGACTTTTCTCCTCATTAAAAACTGGGCCACTCTGCAGAGCAGATTTTAAGAACTCCACCGCAGACCAGGCGACTGTGTGACTGTGGTTAGGCACCTTTAAGAAGAGGATGATAAATCGCCTTTTAATTGCTTGTAAACGTGTAACTGGGCTTGGCCGGCTGCCCTCGCTGCTGATTGCTATTTGGAGAAGCTGCTGTTGAGCCGAAAGAAGCGGTGTTTCAACGAGCAAAGGCCTGCATGGCAGTGGAGGAAGTATTCAGATCCTTTACCTCAGTAAAAGTACTAAAACCACACTATAAAAATACCACTTAAGGTCCTGCATTGGGCGACAAAAACTACGCACTATAGCTTAAACGGTCTAATCATCTCAGCTGGACTTGTAGGCCGTTATATTGTTGGCTAGTTTACTTTAGAATAAAACATCAGATTTTATAAACTACATGTGTTTTGTGTGCAGTAATCTGAATGTGTAAAGTAACTAGTAACTAGTAACTAAAGCTGTAACAGATGAATGTAGTGGAGTAACTAAAGTAAATAGTAACTAAAGCTGGAACAGATGAATGTAGTGGAGTAAAAAGTACAATATTTCTCTCTGAAATGTAGCGGAGTAGAAGTAGAAAGTGGCATGAAAAGAAAAGACTCAAGTAAAGTACAAGTACCTCAACATATGGACTGAAGTAAAAGTAAATGTACTTAGTTACATTCCACCGCTGCTGCATGGAGACTCGTCTGTTTGCGGTACTATTATGGCAACTTCACATGTTAAATTTCCACAACTCCCCTGCTCATAATTATATTATCCTCTGCCAAACATGTTACATTATTTCATAACACAACATGACTGCACATTAAATAAATCATGTTTTCTGAAACTTAAACTCCACCCAAGACACAGAAATGCCCCCCCAAAAAATGCCAAACGTAATAACAATCAGCACAGTTGGACCTTGGTGCAGAGAGCGAGGGAAGCATCTTATTGGCTCGTTGTAACCTCCTAAATTTATTTTATCCTTGGATTTGTTCAGGAATGAGTCAGATTAGGACAACACGGAAATACCTTCTCTAAGTCAACGCTGTCGAATGAAAAAGAGGTATCATTTAGATTTAACACAGGAATGAGTGATCATTATTTAAGGAAAGTATTTGTTGTATATTGGAGCTGGACAACTAACCTGACTCCATCAGATGGATCGCTTCTCATTTGCTCGGCATATCCATCTGGGAACATTCTGTTGGAGAACTTTTGGGAAGGGGCGAAAGTCCTGGTTGGCTGATTGGATAAACCATCTGTCTATCACCACCTATAGTTGGTAATAGACGGGCCAAATCAACCAATCAGATCAAACTCTTGCTGAAACCAGCCGGGAGAAGAGCAAAAACATCTTTTCCTCAGAGAAAAGCCTCCAGTGCGTTTTTTTTGCTCTTCTTTCAATGAAGGAACAGTCGCTTCTCGTTGTGTCACACCTAAACCCGCCTCAAAAACAACGCTGATTGGTCGGTCGTTTGGTGAACGGCTCCAAATTTTCTCTATCTCAACATGCCAGACTGATCTGCGATCTGGTGTTTAGCCTCACGAGGCTACTGGACAACAGCTGATGCCGTGCGATGTGATGGTATCTGAGGCAACGCGTTCTCACGAACGGGTCCATATGATATCGAACGTATGAGATGTATGCACACCAAAATGTAAGATACAGTATCATACGAAACTAGGAGACCACAGAGCGGCAGTTGCTAGCTGTTTAAGCCGCTACAGAGATTTGTGACGCCGACTCTACCGTGCTCGTTGTATCAGGGGTAGTGTGGGACAAGAATGCACCAAATCCAGGATTGGGCTTCGGATCAATGCAGCAGGCTGTGAGGAAGTGGAAATGGAACTGGTGAGCAGAACAAGTGTTGTTTGGCAGTGCTTTTCAGTCAAAAAGCAGCTAAAATGCAGCAACATCAGGTACTGCAAAGGAAGGACAGTCACAGCTAAAAACTGGTGCTCACCAGACAACCATTACCAGCTTTGCCTGAGGATGGGAGTAGGATTCAGTATTCGGTTTTGGATTTGGATTCAGCAGAGTCTTAACCTGTGGATTCAGTATTCGGCCGAACCCCAGAAATCTGGATTCGGTGCATCCCTAGTGTGTGGTTCAGTTAACCTGAGAATAGGTGATTGTGAGCCGGTATTGAGCACTGCGAACTGCCGGTCGTTTTGGCGGACATTACGGTTAGGTTTAGGCCACAAAAAATGAGTGCTAATTGACAACAAAAATAATTAAGTATAGATACACAAAAGACTTGTTAAGTTTAGGAAAAAGATTGTAGTTTGGATTAAAACATTCCCAAAGAACACACATTTCCTGGGTGAAAGTCTTGTGTTTTCCCTGGGAAGCGAGCTCTGCTCCCCGGCTTGAAAGTCCTGTGTTTTCGCGAGCATCATCCAACGACCTTAACGACTGTCATTACAACAGCCAGGAGCACTAACGTACAAAGCGGTATCGGTCATCTTAGTCTGGATCAACGGAAGTACATTTCCAGGATAATTGCGTGACATCTGGTGCGTGCCTTTCCTTTCTTTATTTTAACTTTCTCCTTTATCATTCGTAAAACCAGGGGAAAATATTTTACAGTATCAACAGCCTAACTTAATTCACATCCGAAATCCGCGTTGCTATTCGGTCCGTTAGATACCGGTCGTTTAGGCACCGGTGCCGTATTACCAGGTTTCGGTACCCAGGTTTTCTTGGATTGCGGTGGCACCTGGATGGTGGTTGCAGCTGCTGCCGTGGTCCTGCTCGATGCCCTGCTAGGCCCTGCACTGTTCCTACTCTTATTCTAGTCATTGTTCTGTTATCTTTATTCTTACTTTAATTGCCACTGCGCATCATGCCAACTGCTATGATTATTATGAATCATATTTCTGTATATCTGTATCAGTATCTCTGTATATCTGTATATCTTACAGCTAGCTAGACTATCTGTCCAATCTGAGTTTTCTGTTGCACAACTAAGACTACTTTTAAACGTACACATATTCCACCAAAACAAGTTCCTCCCCGAGACTATTTAGCAGAGGCACCTTCCTGTGCAGCGCTGTGGAGGAAGGTCCGGCAATGCGAGACTACTGTCCCACTAAATCTTTGCTCTTGGGGGGGGGAATTGTTGGGTCTTTGTAAACTATAATGTGGTCTAGATCTGCAAAGTGTTCTGAGATAACTTCTGTTATGACATAACACTATGAATCAAACTGTCTGGCAATGTGAGACTATTGCAGCTCTAACCGTCATGCAGCTACCTGTGAGCATAATCGGAAGAAAAACTCTCCACTGGTGCGAGCAGCACCAGACCTCGGCAGCCCTCACCCCCAGTGCTGGCCCTCTCTGGTATGTAAACAGAGTGTTAGTCAGCGGCACAGTGATCCAAAGTTTCCACAGCTCAATGGGGAGAGCCTTGCCACCAGGGGCGTCTGAAAGATGACTAATAAAGGTGTCATTAAGCCTGTTGGTTTTCACAGGCAGCAGCGACTCGCGCCCAGGTAGACCTTGGCAGGTTGTAGTCTGGGTCCAAGGGGGGACGGGAGGGACTGGGGATTACATCTTTACCTTTTCAAGAGGCCAGGTAGGCAGTGGTGGAATGTAACTAAGTACATTTACTCCAGTACTGTAGGCACTGAGGTACTTTTTACATTTGAGGTACTTGTACTTTACTTGAGTCTTTTCTTTTCATGCCACTTTCTACTTCTACTGCGCTACATTTCAGAGAGAAATATTGTACTTTTACTCCACTACATTCATCTGTTCCAGCTTTAGTTAGTAGTTACTTTAGTTACTCCGCTACATTCATCTGTTCCAGCTTTAGTTACTAGTTACTTTAGTTACTCCGCTACATTCATCTGTTACAGCTTTAGTTACTAGTTACTTTAGTTACTCCGCTAGATTCATCTGTTCCAGCTTTAGTTACTAGTTACTTTAGTTACTCCACTACATTCATCTGTTCCAGCTTTAGTTACTAGTTACTTTAGTTACTCCGCTACATTCATCTGTTCCAGCTTTAGTTACTAGTTACTTTAGTTACTCCGCTACATTCATCTGTTCCAGCTTTAGTTACTAGTTACTTTAGTTACTCCGCTACATTCATCTGTTCCAGCTTTAGTTACTAGTTACTTTAGTTACTCCGCTACATTCATCTGTTACAGCTTTATTTACTAGTTACTTTAGTTACTCCGCTACATTCATCTGTTACAGCTTTAGTTACTAGTTACTTTAGTTACTAGTTACTTTACACATTCAGATTCCTGCACACAAAACACATGTAGTTATAAAGTAAACTTGCCAACAATATTACGGTCTACAAGTCACGCTGACATGATTAGACCATTAAACACAAAACTGTCTGACTGTCTGTGTGTGTGTGTGTGTGTGTGTGTAGACCATTAAACACACATCTGTTTGGATCCTTTACACTTTCTACAATGGGAGGATTGATCTTTACTTTTAATACTTTAACTACATTTTCCTGATGATACAGACTTTACAGATTTTTACTGAAGTAACATTTTCACTGCAAAGGATCTGAATACTTCTTCCAGAGCTGGCAGGCAGTGTCCGACGCCTGAATCAAGGTGTCATTAAGTTCGTTGATTTACACTGTTGCTTTTCCACTGTCGGCCGGTCGGTAGGTAGAGCCTGGCATGTGTCGGCCTCCCAACCTTTCAATAATTATGTTAGCTTTAAGTTTGGGGGGAAAAAGTGACCGGTTGTTCCTGGATGCGGAGTGAAACATCTCCCTGAAGGGTGGAACCCCTCCGAGGCTCTCGTCCCCAATTGGCTGCCGGTGGCCCAAGATGAGATGATTCAGCTCTGCTCGCCCTGCTGATTAACTGACTTTTTATACAATTACTCGGGTAACAAGCGAGTCCAGGGTGTGGGCGGCCTGTTAGGACTGGTGATGTTTAGACGACATTACTGATCAGCCGGGCGTGAGGTTAGAGGCTTGATTGGGGGAATAAACTGAGGCGAGGGCCGGCAGACAAGCTGACCGCAACTGTCAGCAGCAACTTACTCTGAAGTCTTGATAAATGAAAACAGAACCAGAGAGAGTTGTCAAGTCAGTCATTGTTATAAGGAGGAACTTACTGTAGCCTAAGAGTCATTTAATGAACTCTCCACAAATAAGTCATTTGTTATGTTTGGTGAGTGTTATTGGACTAGATGGTTTTTACATTTCAGAGGTCTGAAAGCCGTGACAGCATACTCTACAGGCCAAAGTGGTCGCAACACACAAAATACAAGTGTTGGACTGAACAAAGAACTTTCTAATGTCTCAGAGTTTGAGGAACAGTCATGGGGAGTTAAATGTGACCCTTACATTGTGATATTTCTAGTGTGAAAGTCAAAATTTTGGCCTGATTGTGGCACTTAGTAGGGGTTAGGATATCACTGAAAGTATTAGGGACTAATCCTCTGGGATGTATAAATATCCACTGCAGATCTTGTGTAAGTCTGTTCAGTAGTTGTTGAGATTTTTGGGTCAGTGGTACATGCATCCATTCAAGGTGAGCACTGACTTTAATTAGGGCTTGGTATAGGAACCAAAATATCCCAGAACTGTGAAGTATTTAAACTGACTGTTTGGTTTTGCTCACAGCCAATCACCGCAAGTGTTTTTGAAATTAGTCTATATCCACGATGTTCCACTTCTGGGATTGCTCTGGTGCCGCAGGAAATGCATGTCTTTTTGGCCCTTCCTGTGTCTTTGTGTTGTCGTTCTAACCTCTGGTGGTTTTGTGAGGACTATGGTTAACTGCTCCTCAGATCTCTGCAGGGTAAATCCAGACAGCTAGCTAGACTATCTGTCTGTCTGTCTGTCTGTCTGTCTGTCTGTCTAACAGCTAGCTAGACTATCTGTCCAATCTGAGTTTTCTGTTGCACGACTAAAACTACTTCTGAACGTACACATGTTCCACCAAAACAAGTTCCTTCCTGAGACTATTTAGCAGAGGCACCGTGCTGAGATTAGCACCACCCATGACGATTGTGATTGGTTTAAAGAAATGCCAATACCGCAAACCAGAGCATGTTTTTCTCCCATCCACAAACGCTGTGTGGACTGGCCAGACCCCTCCTCCGCAGTGCTGTGGAGGAAGGTCTGGCAATGGGAGACTACATCATATTTATGCAACTTTCGCAGTAGCTATAACCCACACAGTCTGGGACATGCATGCCCTGAAAACCTGCGGCCGCTTAGATCTCGTGAGGTTGCTATTGCACACGCTCCACCTTCCCGACGGTGCATGCGAGACGGGCCGGGACCCCACCTCAGCAGGCGCACACAGGCACTTGGTCTGTGTTTCAAGACGGGTCGGGTGGGTTGCCGACATCGCTTTTTTATGTGAGCCGGTACCTGGCGACGCAACGTGGTTGGGGCGCACTGAGGACAGTCCGCCCAGGTGGACAGCCTCACCGGGAGCAGAGAGAGAGAGGGTGCAGCGAGGGTTATTGAGGTAAAAGTCGCATCAAATCCGCCTTGGTTGTTCACACAAATCTGACTTGGGTCTGATTTAGGGCTGTAGCGATACACTAATCTCACGATACGATACAATACACGATATTCAGCTCACGATACGATTCGATATAATTCGATACACTTACATAATTTTCTGAAAGATTTAAAGGGGACCGAGTGATTTTGGTGACATCTTGTGAGTGTTCCATTTACTTATTTAATTAATTGAACTGAAAACATCAATTACACAACATATGTCTCTGACTGGACAGAGAGTCTACAGCAGGGATCATCAACTACATTTACACAATATATGTCTGACTGGACAGAGAGTCTACAGCAGGGATCATCAACTACATTTACACAATATATGTCTCTGACTGGACAGAGAGTCTGCAGCAGGGATCATCAACTACATTTCTTTCAGAATTTTTCTAAGCACTCTGGCGGCCGAACTTTCAAATAAAAGAAAATAAAATGAATTTATACCTAATACGCCTATTCTTTTTCACTTTCTTACTGAATTAATGCTATTTTTTTTTTTACATGTATTAGTGTGAGCAAACTCCTAAAAAACATGGAAACTCCATGATGATAAGTGGCTCTTTAACTAGAAATAGATCTCAGACTAGGAGGCAGTTCACTGAGGAGTGATGGTTAAAGTCTGTGATTATGGAAACATTACTGTAGTATGCAGCGTCCTGATTGGTGGAAAATGCTTGCAGAAAGAAAGGCTGTTGTCAGGTAAACATGTCACCGTCAAAGACGCTGAAGGGAAAAGTTGACGTGGAAAAGCCAAAAGCCCAGCTTTAATGATGAATGGACTGATAAGCAGGCTATGCACTCGTCATGTATGCCTCATTTGCAATGAAACGATGTTGTTGCAAAATAATACAACCATCATCATCATCATCATCACTCGAACATAACGATCGCGTCATTCACGTGCATATTAATTAGCTCCAGATTGTCTGCTCTAGCGGAGAGTTTGGTTTGTTCAGCCAGCAGTGAGGTTTACAAGAATTTGTAAAAATGTCCAGATTCCCGGCAACCTAAGATAAACAGTTAGACTACAAACCGACAGCTTTTGTTTTAGCTTGATTGTAAAAATGGAGAGCTGTGTTAGGGTAAAACAGCGCGGTGGACTGAGCAGAGTGAAATATCGCTTCCTGCATGTTGATGCCGGTCTACACAGGTGAGTGCATTGATAAGTTTTGACTTTCTACTCACGAAGGTTTAATTGGAGCCTATTTACAGAAAAGAGACCAGCGTGAGTTCATCTGCCCCAGGGCCGTTGGTAACTCTGTATCGTTCCCAGTCAGGTGCTGCGTGTTTTAACCTTTAACACACACACACACACACACACACACACACACACACACACACACACACACACACACACACCTCGGCTCAGCTGTGTGTGTGGAGCTCAGGCATCGCTGCATGTGAATAGAGATGTAAATACAGAGGGCTGGGTTTTTGCTCTAAATGCTTGAAATGATAAATAACAGAACACATTTTTTCCTCTTTACATTTTGTGAATTCATGATTATTCTGGGGGCCAGACTAACAGCTTTGGCGGCGGGCCAGTTGACGTTGGCTGCTCTACAGCGACACTAGCGGCTGGCTGACCAAATCGCTCTTCCTGCAATGCGAACGGGGGTAAACACGGGGGATTTGAATGGGACTTATGTATCGATACTCGCGGCATAAAAATCGATACTTTCTTGGGGAATAAAATATTGATTTATATCGCAGAATCGATAAAATTGCTCAGCCTTAGTCTGATTCAGGACAACATATGGAAATGGTCTACATCTGATTTGAAAAAAATCAGATCTGGGCTAGATTTGAGTGTTCACACTACTTCTGAAGAAGTCTGACCTGGTTAGTTCACCCCCAAAAAAATTTGGGCTACTTTTGCCTGCAGTTTGAACGTAGCCTATGCGTCTTGATAACACAAGGGAGAAAAAATTAAGGAGGAAGATTTTTTATTTATTTTGCATTTCGTGAATTAAGTCAACATGACAAGAATAAAGTTGAAATACTTTTTTTGAGAATAAAGTCGAAATGTCGAGAATAAATTCAACTCCTTTATCACTTAATCACATTTGAGCTACTACCAGTAATTTCACGAGTTCATATAGGCCTTCACCATGCATTTTGTAGAAGACTATAGGTAAAGCTAGTAGTTTGGTTTATTCTTAAAAGTCCGACTTGATTCTTGAAGTTTTTTTTCTCGTCATGTTGACTTTATTCCGAAATGCAAAATAAATTTAAAAAAAATCTTCCTCCTTAATTTTTTTTCCCTTGATGTGGCCCTAATGCTCCGTCGTAACTTCATGAGATCAGTCTGGTAGGACAATAAAAGAAATACCATAAAGTAACTTAACTTTGGAGAGTGACTGCGATGTTTCCCCCTGCCTGCATACCTAATTTTGTTGGGAAAAGAGTCTGTTTGAAGTCTGAGTTTCCTCAGAAGTATATTGATTTCACCACCTTCTGGCCGCTGAGAGGCCCCGGCACTCGGACAACTACAACCTGTGACACTTTTACACTCAGGAAAGCCAAAAAAGCAGCGAGAAAAGAGAGCAAATGAGGCGACTTCTTTAAGTGAAAGTCAAGGAGATTTTTCTTGTGTGGACTGAAGCTTGTGTGTGGACATTTATTTGACGTGTCACGTCATCGCCGGCCATGCCAAGCAGCCTGGCCACCCCTGCAGCCGACTCCAGGGCCACGTTTGAACTCCATGCCATACTTACACTGCTCTTATTCATTTGTGCAATAATTGCTCTGACCTTTGAGAGTTTTCCTTAGCGTGCATCAAAATATAGGCTCAAAATTTGGAAGATCTCAGGTACTAATTAAGTAAGGTATCATGGCTCTTTCCCTTCACCACACTTCATATTTTAGCTAATTTGTCTGCACTTCTGTTCAGAGTTTGTGTTGAGAAAGTGTGATGTAATGGCTGAATAAAGTAGGAGTGATTCACCTGGATTTGTGAGCTTAACAAGCGGGTATTTTCTTAGCTGCAGGTTCCAGAAGTCGTAAATAGTGTTTGCAGAATGACTAAGATTCAATATTGAAACAGTTCATTGATGAAATACAGATACTGAATCAGGGTAAATGATGGAAAGTATGCAGGTCAACAGTCCAGTCCCGTTTATCATCGCAGTCAGCTGCTGGCTGCTGATCTGTGCGTGAATGTAAGTCAAGATTGATTTATAAAAAGCATTTTTTAAAACAAAAGTTGCAGATGAAGAGTGTATTTCACCCTAGGGTCCTTTGCGCCATGACCTCGAGCCAAACACTCCCCCCAGATGCTTTTTTCCCTTGGTCTACCATTGGTCGAGTTAGCGCTATCAGCCGAATGGCTTAGTGCAGGCGCTAATGGATCCAAAGGTGTATCTCATAAATGACCCCACTAATAATGCCCGGAATGGTACCAAACTCCTACAGTAGTACAAATAGGTTATGTACTCATAAAATGAGACATTAAGATCAATTTCCAAAAGTTTATTTTTGTATTCCTCTTTTTAGTCAACTTTAGCATAGGTTCATTAATTTCTGAGTGCCACTGTACATAGGGCACAGACATGGTCAGCTGATCATGCATCAGCTGAGCTCATTTAAACTAATTAACAAGGCCTTGATGGGCCTAATTACCACCTTTACCATAGTC
>NC_041353.1:1612348-1689848 GCF_004354835.1 Perca flavescens
AAACGTGACGTGAGTGCTGGACGGGAAACAACAACTGGGTCCTAAACTACCAAAGACACTTGTGTCGGGCTTTGTGTTGCGAGATAGGAGCCAATTTAGTTGGTTTTGATGTTTACATTCATTCGGTTTAGGTGGCGCCCAAAAACGGTTTGGGTGCTGCGACTAGACCTTTTAATGGGAAGGGAAAACCCTGATTCCAGCGCTGGTTTTGGTCCCAGTCAGGCTTTTGTGGAACGTGTCTGAGAGTGCGAGAGATTAACACTCCTACAGCAACATGTTAACGGTCTGCAGTTGTGGATCAGAGAATTGCCACCAGCCATTACTGCAGTGGGGATATAATGAGAGGCATTTGTTTGAGTCTAAAAAGGAACAGTCTATTAAAGCCAGAGCTCGTAAATACCATGTCCACACCTCCTGAAAAACACAGGCCGAGTCTGACAGAAGATAATAAGCAGTAGTGGAGTCGGTTTTTTAATAACGTGACCTCCTTCGCCTTTGCTTTCTTTCCACTCGAGGTCACAGAAACCTGCTGCTGCTGCAGCGAGAGTCCAGACTCGCGGCTTCGAGTTGTAAAAGTCAGACAGCTCTTAAAACCATGTGTAGGAGGAATGCTTGATGGGTCCAGAAGAGATTAAAGAAGAAGTCCTCATCATCCTGCCTGACCTCATATCTCTGTAGGAAACTGTGTAAATGTGGGCAGAAAGTAATAATAAGTACACCGGTCTTCAGGAACGTTTACAGTGTTTCCACTTTGGGAGACTGAGAGGGAAATATCGTCTTTTTACTGCACGCCATTTATCTGACGGCCGAGTCCGAGTGGCCTTTCTCGGGGGTCACATTTTACCCTTTTTCAAAAGGTTTCTACATCCGAAATTTGGGTTTCTTTCAACCAAATTGCACTTGTTGTCCTTCTGGGTCAAAATTAATATATATATATATATTTTTAATATATATTTTTGTCACATTTACTGAAGTTTTAGTCACTTTTTTTTTGGCATTTTTTCAATGTTTTTGTCACTTTTTTCCATGTTTCCCATGCTATTTTCATTAACGCCAACTTATTACCACTAGTTTTACACACATTTTTAGAATTGATGGTCAATAGATCTCATTTATAGGAGATTATACCTAATTTTCAATTGATGAATGATTTTGACTAATATTAATCAAGTTAAATTAATGATCAGTTCACTACTTTCATTGAATTTGGGTGTTTTATGAAATTTTATAGCATTTGAAACTTTTTTTGATTAAAGAAAGTTGGAAAAAAAGCGACAAAAACGCCCTGCCGCTATCCATCCGTACCATAGAGTCTCTACCCACATTTTAAACCTCCCCCAAAACCCACCTTTTCCAAAAGGCCTACCCCACATGATACATTCTCCATCAAAATAATGGATTGATTGCTTTATTTAAATTTTTCTATCTCAATCTTTTGAATGAGTTTGTTTTTAGTGTGAAGGCGGATTTTTTCTTCAAGATTATTTTTTGGGCTTTTCCGCCTTTCATTTTTTTGACAGGACAGCTAGGTGAGAAAGGAGACATGCAGGAAATCGTCACAGGTCGGATTCGAACCCTGGACCTTTACATCGAAGTATAAACCTCTCAGTATATGTGCGCCTGCTCTACCCGCTGAACCAACCCGGCCACAACTGAGGAGGATTTGATGCGACTTTTAGGTCAATCTACACCGACATCTGTCACAATTCTGCTCCGGTGGGAGTTAGCCCGAGACACAGACGGTAACATTAAAAGGAAGACAAGACCTCTGGAGTGAATCTGCAGCCATCACTCCGCAAAAGGCCAAAATAGCCAATGTGTCTCTCTCTCTCTCTCTCTCTCTCTCTCTCTCTCTCTCTCTCTCTCTTCATTCTTCTACTCCTCAGCACCTTCTCAATAATGTTACGGCTGCAATTACACAAACAGTTAGAAATAAAAGCCAAAAAGCTTCCTTCCTCCTTAACCTCCCTAACTTTAATGCGACAGCGTCTGATGTCATTGGTATTGGTGTTTTGTGCATGCAGGTCAGTTCGAAACCACACAACAGTTCACACTGGAATCTGATATAGGCCACATTTTAAAAAGGCAATGTGAACAGACAAACTAAAAATTGGATCTGAGCAAAAAATCCCAATTAAGCATCAAGACTTGCGGTGTAAATGTAGCCTAAGTTCATTCTTGATCGGGAAATCTCAGTTTCATTACAAGATCCACTGGGTAATCTTTCTGGAGCTTTCAATCCTGTTAAATGATCTTCACACATTTTTTGGGCTTTTCCGCCTTTAATTTGACAGGACAGCTAGGTGAGAGAGGGGGGGGGAAGACATGCAGGAAATCATCACAGGTCGGATTTGAACCCTGGACCTTTACATCGAGGTATAAACCTCTCAGTATATGTGCACCTGCTCTTGTCACCCAGTTTTTTAATGGAATTGATGATGTTTAAATTCCCACTCCTACTGAAGACTTCTTGTGCCTGTTGGCTTAAAAGTTGAGGCCTAAACTTATAAACTGCGCCTGTTAAGTTGAATAGAGCAGTCACATTTCCGTAGGAAACTGGATAAATGTGGACAGAAAGTAATAAAGTACACGTACTCTGGATCTTCAGGAATGTTTACAGTATTTCCACTTTGGGAAATTGAGAGGGAAATATTGTCTTTTTACAGGACGACACAAAAAATTTTTTTTACCTTTTTTAAAGGTTTTGTCAATTTTTGGCGGTTTTTTTTGTGCTTATTTCAGTGTTTTTAACTTTAATCCATATATGTTATTGGAGGGGGAGGGCTAGCCTAGAACTCTAGACCACCCTAGTGGCAGCAAATGTAATGTGCAGCCAGGGTCAGTCTAGTAACTCTCGGTTGGCTTGCGAGCTGGAAAAACCAAACTCTGGTCAGGCCAATCACATCGTGTATAAAGCCGGTGGGCGGGGCTTATGGCTGCTGCTGTTGGTGAACAGAGGTCTTCTGGAAGACTTGGAGTTCAGCTTTTCTTTGAGAAAAGAACAAAGAACGGCACTGAAGTCATTCTTAAAAAAGGGAAGATGTGTTCGGAGTTTAAAGTTTAATCTATCAGCTAGCCTTGCTCTGATTGGTTGGAGAGCTGTCCTATTGTGTGCAGAGGGAATCTGAAAGACAACCGTTTATCCCGCCCCTCAGATTGAGCCCTGACCAATGGGGAGTTCCACGACCCAACATCTGGATGTGGGGCTGGCTGGTCAGGCTACAGGGGGTAGGGGGGGCTCTTCTCCAATAACATAGGTAGAAACTGTCTGATGTCTCTGTTTCTATAAGTCCCATAACATAGCTAGGGTTGCTGCATTGATTTTCCTGTCCAACACAAAGTTAAAGTTATTTTACAACTCTAAAATATTCGGGGCTTTTGGGCAAACACTTGAGGCCGGACCCCTGGTATTTTGTACTTGAGTAATACTGCTTTGTTGCTCCTGAGTACGCGTCCTCGCCGTGGGGGGAAGCTGACTCTGTCCACGCCGCCGGCTGAGCTGAAAGCTGAAAGCACTTTGTGTCTCCGTGTTCAGCAGCCACTCTCTTGTTTATTGCTGAATGCGGCTGCTTTTTCACTGGCTCGTTAGACTGTGTAAGTTTATAATAAAATTCAAATTATGGTAAGGAAAATGTTTACAGAAAGTACAGCCGGGACTTCACAGCTCCTGACAGAGTCTATATTTAACCAGATTTCACGAAACATCTGGACGTGGAGCAGCAGAGAGGCTGTAAAGCTACAGTAGGTGCTACTGTACAGCCTCCACTTATTAGCCCTTGTCTTGTTCCTCCCGAGACTTGGATCGTATTACTCGACCGCACTGTAAAAAAGAGAGAGGGAGTCATGTCGAGCGTCTCTGGTCTGAAAATCCCCTGGCAGACTGGTGGCGTCGAAACACCAGCGCAGGCAGGCAGGACGGCGCTCAAAAAGCAACACAAACACAGCAGACACATGAGCCACAATCAGACTCCCACCCTCAGCCCACGAGACAAGAGCATTCGGTGATAATCCCTCCGCCGTGGAAGACATTAGTCACCTCGGAGACACCGCTGCAGGCCTCCGAAGAGTCAACCTTCAGCTGCAAAACTCCCCTGGAGGCCGACACACACACACACACCTCAGAAGCTCATATTTAAATAAAGAAATAATCATAAAACATCAACATATAAACAGGGAACCATCTTGACTGGCTCATTGGGGCATCACCGTTTTGTAAATACCCAAATATAACTTCTTCTGGGACATGAACACGGCTTTAACCCTCGTGTTGTCTTCTGGTCGACTATGCACTTGGTGTCCTTCTGGGTCAAAACTAACTATTTTTGGGAAATTTTCTGAAGTTTTTGTCAATTTTTGCACTTTTTTGATTCTATTTTTCACTAACACCAACTTATTACCACTAGTTTTGCACATATTTTTGGAATATATGGTTGGTAAATCGCATTTATAGGAGATTATACCTAATTTTGAATTGATGAAGGATTTTGACTAATATTAGAGGAACGTATGGGATGGAGAATCAGACGTGTGGATGTCAAAGTTTAGTCAGGTTTTGAAACCATTTGAATTTTTTCAAATGCTATAAATTTGAATACCCATAATTCAATAATAGTAATCGAGTACTTGCAATTGTACTAAATGTTTTGAGTCATTTGGTTAAAAAGAAACCCATATTTCTGATATAGAAGTTTGTAGAACGGGTCAAAATGACCTCAACATGAGGGTTAAGTGGGTTTAACAGCATCTGTAGTATTGTAGATTGTACTGTCGCACTGCTTGCTCTTGAGGGAATTACTGTAATTGTTGGAATTGTTGGGGCTTTGTAAATTATAGAGTGTGGTCTAGACCTACTCTATCTGTAAAGTGTCTCGAGATAACTCTTGTTATGATTTGATACTATAAATAAAATTTAATTGAATTGAATTGTGTTGCTGCTATATTCACCAAAATTTGGTTAATGTTAGAATATTTTAACCCAGTCATTTTTGTGTTTAATTGACAGTCAGCGATAGAGAAATGACAAGAAATGAGTGTAGAGAAATGGGGGACGACATGAAGCCTTGTGTCCTGGAGGTCTTGTGGTTGCTAAATGCAAAACTACAGGGGCCAGAAACTAAATCTCCTTGGTCGGTAGATCTGATGCTTAAGGAGACTTTTAGTGTCAATACCAACGCCAAAGGCACATGACCAATCCATATTTGACGCCATGGGAGTGAGAACGTGTTGCCTCGATTCGATTTCTGCAGACGACTGCAGCCTTCAGACCTACCTCACGTTTCCTGTCGGTCTCTCCTGTCAACTATCAAATAAAAGCAATAATACCACAGTATTAATAAAAAACACAGCCTCCCTGAATCCAGTTCAGATTCAGGATTTTCAGCGATGTTGTAAATCTACTCAGTTTGTGAAGCGGTCGACTCCACTGCTGCTGGCTTTCATTTAAATGAATAAAAACGTCTATAAACTTTCTAACATGTCAATGAAAAGTGGAAAATGAGAGTTGTGTGTGGCCTCAGCAAGTCTGTCGCTGCAGCTTTGAACGTTTTACTCTTCTGTTATCAACGAGAGACGGGAAGAGACAGGACGAAGAAGAGAGAAGAGGAGGGGAGGGAGGCTTTGGGAACCAAACTCATTGTTCCAGATGGGACTTTACCAAATTACAGGACGTGGTCTGTAATAGACAACACATTCTCCGAACTGCACTTAAAGCATGCAAAGCAAGGACCCTTTTTTTTCTCTGTTTGGACTCGTGTTCAAGTACACAAGTTTGCAGCGAAAACACAACCAACAGAAGTCAAAGATCACAGTAATTCATGGAAAGAATGTCTGCAGCACAAAGTGCAAAGTCGAACAGTTTCTTAAAAAAAAACGAAACGTCTAACGGTGGATTCTGGGAATCTGGTTTTAAGATCAGAACCAGGTTTGTTGCCTCCACTGTCATCAGAATAACAGATTTTGGAGCTTCCTCCACTGCGCTGCAAAGGAAGGTCTGGCTAATCCACACAGCATTCCTGGATGGGAGAACAACGTGCTCTCTTTATTGGCATTTCTTTAAACTAATCAGAATCATCGTGGGCGGGGCTAAGCTCCGGACGGAGCCACGGTGCCTCTGCTAAATAGTCTCTGGAAGGAACTTGTTTTGGTGGAACGTGTACGTTCAAAAGTAGTTTTAGTCGTGCAACAGAAAACTCAGATTGGACAGATAAGCTTGATTTATACTTATGCGTTAAATCTACGCCGTGGCTACATACGTAGGTACGTGGAGATACCGACCCTACGCCGTAGCCTGACGTCGAGAGGATGATCACCATCACTCTCTCACTCACTACACACACACACACACACACACACACACACACACACACACACACACACACACCACACACACGCAAGCTTGATGCACACACCAACACACAAGTATAAACTTCAGGCCACTTAAGTAGGCTACGATGAAATCTCTGCGTGGAGCCTCCGCAGGACCAGAAATCAAACATCTAGCTAGCTGTCTGGATTGACCCTGCAGATATCTGAAGAGCAGTTAACCATAGTCCTCACAAATCCATCGGAGGTTAGAACGCCAACACAGAGACAGAGGAAGGAGACGGACATCTGGCCTAAATGAGGGACATCCGGCAGAATTTCAGAGGCAACGGAGCAACCTCGGAAGTGGAACGTCTTGAATAGAGATTACTTTCGGGATAACATGTAGGGATGCACAGAATGCAGATTTTTGGGGTTCGGCCGTATACCGAATCCAGTTGTTAAGATTGTGCTGACTCCTCCTCCCATCCTCAGTCCATGAACACAGTAAACACATGAATGAAGTAAACAGGGACTGTCCTTCCTTTGCTGTACCTGAAGTTGCTGCATTCTGGCTGCTGTCTGGAGATTCCTTCATGCACAACTCGTATTCTTTCGGATTAAAAATTATTTTTTTATTCAACTTTAATTTAACCAGGAAGGCCGTTGAGAACGGGTTCTCATTTGCAATGGTCGACCTGGCCAAGAAAAGCATAAGCGTGCAGGACAACATACAGTTTCACATTCAGTACAATACAGGAATACAGAATACAATAGGTTACATAACGTGCAGATTAAGTAGGCATTACAAAGCCGGTGCAAGTAAGACGAAGGATATGCAAAAGTGATATGGTAATAACACAATATACATGAACAGTCTATAACACTGCTGAGATGTAGTGAAGAGCCAAAAAAAAACAAAAAGTGAGATGTTTCAGACCAGATGTTGTAACAGCGGCCATGTTGTGTATAGTTTAGGGTCCTCGCCACCACCAGACCAATCAGCATTGAACAGATTGAACATGTAGCTGGACTTGAATGGCCTTCTTTTGACTGAAAGTACTGCCAAACAACAACTTTTTTATTTTATTTATAGTATCAAATCATAACAAGAGTTATCTCAAGACACTTTACAGATAGAGTAGGTCTAGACCAATTCTATAATTTACAAAGACCCAACAATTCCAGTAATTCCCCCAAGAGCAAGCATTTACTGCGACAGTTGCGAGGAAAAACTCCCTTTTAGGGAGAAACCTGGGACAGACCCAGACTCTTGGTAGGTGGTGTCTGACGGGGCCGGTTGGGGGGGTGATGAACAGTCGCAATAACAGTCACAACAAAGATGATAGAACAGTGACTAGAAAAAGTAGTTGTAGTAGTTCATGTCATAGCAGGACGTAGCAGAACGCAGCAAGACGTAGCAGGACACAGCAGAGCATAGCTGGACGTAGAAGGACGTAGCAGGATGTAGCAGAACGCAGCAAGACGTAGCAGGACGTAGCAGGACATAGCAGGACGTAGCAGAGCATAGCTGGACGTAGCAGGACGTAGCAGGACACAGCAGAGCATAGCTGGACTTGGCTGGACGCAGCAGGACGTAGCAGGACATAGCAGGACGTAGCAGAGCATAGCTGGACGTGGCTGGATGTAGTAGGACGTAGCAGGACGTAGCAGGACATAGCAGGACGTAGCAGGACGTAGCAGGATGTAGCAGGACGTAGCAGGACGTAGCAGGACGTAGCAGAGCATAGCTGGACGTGGCTGGATGTAGTAGGACGTAGCAGGACGTAGCAGGACATAGCAGGACGTAGCAGGACGTAGCAGGACGTAGCAGAGCATAGCTGGACGTGGCTGGATGTAGCAGGACGTAGCAGGACGCAGCAGGACATAGCAGGACGTAGCAGGACGTAGCAGGACATAGCAGGACGTAGCAGGACGTAGCAGGACATAGCAGGACGTAGCAGGATGTAGCAGGACGTAGCAGGACATAGCAGGACGTAGCAGAGCATAGCTGGACGTGGCTGGATGTAGTAGGACGTAGCAGGACGTAGCAGGACGTAGCTGGACGTAGCAGGACGTAGCAGGACACAGCAGGACATTCATCCAAAGCCGAATCCTGGATTCGGTGCATCCCTATTAAACAGACACATAATTGTCGGTTGTTATGAGCTGCTTGCACAGCTCTGGAAATAACAAATGCCTCGGCTGTCCTCCTGTGGACAATTGATGTGATTAAGCTGATGGTGTTTCCATCCGTGACAGAGCAATTTACAATTCCAGTTGTTGTGATTTGTATTATTTTTTTTGTCTTGAAGGTCTGAAATGTGTGAGAAGTCAGAAGGACAAAAGCTGAGCAGTCTGTCAGCCAGATGCCAGAAAGCTCTCTTTGTGTAAGTGTCTACGACATGTTTAAAGTATCAACTCCTTTACCCTAACTCCCTTGTTCATACCAATTGACTCGAGAGGAGAAGAAAATGCAATTTGGCCTTGCGTTTCTTTCCCCTCCATTATTTGGGCGTCTCCATGGCAACAGAGCTTTGTTGACGGTGCGTGTTGACAGGCGGCCTCTGCAGCCAAATGCAGAGAAATCCCCACAACCCCTCGTGAGGGCAATGCATGCTGGGAAAATCCTGTAAAAGAGCTGAGAATAAGAGCGCTCTGTTGCTGCGTTCAAAGGCAAACGTCTTCGTGCACTTTGTGCTCCCAAATAAAGACTCACTGTTTTAAAATTATGACCACCATGTTGGGCTTCTCTCCACATTTCAGAGGGAAGAGGCTTCCTTCTCCTTATCATCCTTGTTTCCTTCTGTCTTTCCTTTTAATTTCCCTGTCCTCTTTTCTCTCTTTACTTCCTACTTTCTTTCTTCCCTTATTTATTTGTTGCTTATTTCTTTCTTTCCTTCCTCTTCTCCTTGTTTCCCTCCTCTCTTTCCTTTGCCTTCTCCTTTTTTTCATCCTTGCTTCCTTCGGTCTCTCCTTTAGATCTCCCCGTACTCTTTTTGTCTCTCTTTACTTGCTACTTTATTTTGCTACTCTTTCATTTGTTTGCAGACTTTTAGTTTGCGATCCAGAAGGGATTTTGGTGCAGGATGTTCTGGTCAGTGAGCAAAGATGACTCAGCAGAAATGGACTCCAGCACGCAGCAGTATACTGTACCTGCAGCTCAGGTGCGTGTTCAGGTGTATTCAACAGTAGGCAAGGCAAGGCAAGGCAAGGCAGCTTTATTTGTATAGCACATTTCAGCAACAAGGCAATTCAAAGTGCTTTACATGAAACATGAAACATTAAAAACAGTTAGAAAACAATTATAATTAATTAAACAGTAAGTGTTTAACACCCGATGGCCCAGGGGAAAGTAAATATAAAAACCCAGATTCCCGTTTAGCTAGCCTAGAAATCTAGACGCACCCTAGAGGCAGCAAATGTTTACATATCAGAAGTCTCTTTCCCGGTGCTGGCTGAGTGTTACTGAGCAGCCTCCAACTGAGCTTGAAGACGTAGATGTGACGTGAGCAACGTGTCTGAAAGTGTGAAGTCTTCTGGTAGCTGTGCCGAGAGAAATCTCAATCATTCCCAATCTTACAGAGACGGAGAGTGTAGGTATATGTAAGGAGATAACATAGACACAGGCTAATTACTGATCACTAACATGCTGGAGAGTTATTCACTGTCAAAGTGACGTCAAAATGAATAGGAGTCAATGGGATGCTGATTTGAAAGCCAACCGTTTATCCCACGTATAGATGACGTCATCATTCTCTTTCCCCCTCATCAGAGAATGCTTTGATTTGATTTGAATGTGCCGTTGGCCAATCAGGAACTGAGTTGATGCGTGACGCTTTTGACGAGTTTTTTTTCTAAATTTTTTTACGCTTTGGCGGGTTGTTTCTTGTACTTGTTTTTAATCGAAGTTTGACATAAAAAACATTTTTTTAAAGCTATTTATGTATTTTTTTTTCGATTCTTTTATTAGAATTTTTTCTGTTTTCTTCAAAATTTGACATTTTTTGACATTATTGATTTTTTGGCTTTTTAAGTTTTTGACGCTTAACATTTTTTAATGCTTTTGACGGGTTCGCTTTTTTTCCCAGCAGCTTTGCTTGCAGGTTTAATTTACCTTCAGAGACTCATTTTGACGGTTTTTTTTGGCATTTCTGGCAATGTTTTGACACTTTTTACAGGAGTTTTCTGCATTTGTTTTACACTTGCTACTTTCAACATATTTTACTTAATTCTTTTACATTTATTTGACTTTTTTTCTGCGTTTTTTCGACACTTGATTTTTTTTTCATCGCTTAAGTTTGAATTATTTCAAATTTTTCTAGACTTTTTTCATTTCTTTTTTTTTTTACATTTTTGATGTGTTTTTCAAACATGCAGATTTTTATTTCTCTTCAGAGACACATTTTAACTTCCACTCAGGAAATAATCGACATCATTTCCTTCTTTATCTGCCAGCACGGTAATGGAAGTTCTGTGTCAGTGTTTCTCCAGAAATGGATGCCTTCGAAGAAAGGAGCTTAGTGAGGATTTACTGATGCGCTGTCCTCCTTTTTTCCTTCCTCGCTCCGTCAGCCAGCAGATCCACTAAGGATAAGAAACACGATTATTCACCATTGCTCTGTTTCCGTTTAAAAAATATGGATCCACGGAGGCTCAGAGAGGCACAAGAAAATACATTCAAACAGTCGCTGAGTCCAACCTGCGGAATTACCATAGAAATGAAATGGATAGAAAGGCCATTTCCATTCAAATCAACGTAGCAGAATGGTCAGTGCAGCAGATAAACAGTCCTTCCAGAAAAATGCGGAGTTTTTTTGTAATTGCTGCGGGAAAAAAATCCTTGATCATGTGGCACGTTTTCTTAAAAAATGCGATGGATATTTATGCAATTT
This sequence comes from Perca flavescens, assembly GCF_004354835.1. Classification (NCBI taxonomy): domain Eukaryota; kingdom Metazoa; phylum Chordata; class Actinopteri; order Perciformes; family Percidae; genus Perca; species Perca flavescens. The sequence goes on from NC_041353.1 coordinate 1,623,544, forward strand.
CATGCAATTTCCAGCTTTTCGATGATGTTCACGTCACGTAATTACGTCACTTCATAACGTTCCCATGGCAACAGGGGAAAATGGCTGCTCTTGTGTGAAGTAAACACAACATTTTTCAACTTTCTACTAAGATATATGTGACTTTTGTGCAATGAAAATGCGGAGATTATGAAATCATGCAAGCCCCGCATATTTTGCGCGGAAATCTGCAATTTATGCGGACAGGGACTAACCTTAGTGGTCCACTGACCCACTGCTGCTGGGTCTAACTTTAGTGGTCTGACCCACTGCTGCTGGGTCTAACGTTAGAGGTCTGCTGACCCACTGCTGCTGGGTCTAATGTTAGTGGTCTGACCCACTGCTGCTGGGTCTAACGTTAGTGGTCTGACCCACTGCTGCTGGGTCTAACGTTAGAGGTCTGCTGACCCACTGCTGCTGGGTCTAATGTTAGTGGTCTGACCCACTGCTGCTGGGTCTAACGTTAGAGGTCTGCTGACCCACTGCTGCTGGGTCTAATGTTAGTGGTCTGACCCACTGCTGCTGGGTCTAACATTAGTGGTCTGACCCACTGCTGCTGGGTCTAACGTTAGTGGTCTGACCCACTGCTGCTGGGTCTAACGTTAGAGGTCTGCTGACCCACTGCTGCTGGGTCTAATGTTAGTGGTCTGACCCACTGCTGCTGGGTCTAATGTTAGTGGTCTGACCCACTGCTGCTGGGTCTAACATTAGTGGTCTGACCCACTGCTGCTGGGTCTAACGTTAGTGGTCTGACCCACTGCTGCTGGGTCTAACGTTAGAGGTCTGCTGACCCACTGCTGCTGGGTCTAACGTTAGAGGTCTGCTGACCCACTGCTGCTGGGTCTAACGTTAGAGGTCTGCTGACCCACTGCTGCTGGGTCTAACGTTGTTTGTTGTTTACCAATCAAATGACCACGGTTAATAGTTCAATGGCCTTTCTATCCATTTTATATCTATGAGAATAACTGCTGCGTTATTTTGCAGTGGGGTCGGAGACATCGGATAAACAAGGAACAACAACACAGGAAAGACTGTTAATTCACGTATTTTATATAAACTTTCATAACAAGTCAGGTAACGGGAATTGACTGCCCTGCTAGGAATGCTTTGGTTTTTTTGCACACTGCACCAAATTCCTAGAAAACTTAGTTGCATAGCAATAAACTATTTACTTTTTAATCTTAAACCTGATTTGTTACACTGTTAGAATAGTCCGTAGAAATACCGGATAATATTCTGTGTTAATTGTTACGAAGGAATTTCGTGACTTTTTCCATATTTTGAGTTTTGGATTGACAGAAATGTTAGAAGTACAGAGGATATACCTTAGGTTAAGGTTGGGTACCGAAACCCGGTGCTAATACGGCACCGGTGACATGTATCTACTCGACTGAATAACAACGTGGATTTTGGTGCCTCATTTCGGTTCCAATTTAATGTCTGCGCTGCTCTTTAATGCTCTGAAACTAACATAAAGGCAACCAAAGCATCTCTGCACATGACGCTAGTTAACATTACACTTGACAGCAGGTAACGTTAGCCTACCGTTAGCTATCCACCGCTGCCTGCCATGTTATGTCTTGTACGTGCTTTCAATTCAATTTCAATTCAATTTATTTATAGTATCAAATCATAACAAGAGTTATCTCGAGACACTTTACAGATAGAGTAGGTCTAGACCACATTCTATAATTTACAAAGCCCCAACAATTCCAACAATTACAGTAATTCCCTCAAGAGCAAGCAGTGCGACAGTGGCGAGGAAAAACTCCCTCTTGGGAAGAAACCTCGGACAGACCCAGGCTCTTGGTAGGCGGTGTCTGACGGGCCGGTTGGGGGTTTGATGAACAGTGGCGATAAGAGTCACATTAATAATGGAACAGTGACTTCAAATGGTAGTCGTAGTAGTTCATGTCATATCAGGGCGCTGCAGGGCGTTACAGGATTTAGCGTGGCCCAGCAGAGCATGGATGGACGTAGCAGGAAGCAGCAGGGTTCAGCAGGAAGCAGCAGGGTTCAGCAGGAAGCTGCAGGGTTCAGCAGGAAGCAGCAGAGTTCAGCAGGAAGCAGCATGACATTGCAGGGCACCGCTGAGCTCAGCAGGGAGTGCAGCAGGACCACGGCGACAGCTGGAACCAGGATCTTGGTGCCAACGTTCTCCAAGGAAATACGCTGGAGGAAAAAACATAAGGACTCCGGGGAGTAAACTCCCCAGAAGCTAGGATTAGTAAAAAGCATTTCTGGGACGGGATACACACAAATAGTAATAGTAATAGTAATAGTAATAGTAATAGAAAGGGAGAGAGAGCAGCTCAATGTGTCAAAGGAAGGAAAGAAGTCTCCCGGCAGTCTAGAACTATAACAGCGTAACTATAACAGTGTAACTAAGAGAGACAGGTCATAAGGAGAGGTAGCCTGTTCGGGCTTTGAACTCACCCCCGCTGGATCGGGCTTAGCTGGCCTCTCTCCCTCTACTTTTGTTATACGTTATTAATCTAACAATTATGAAGAGAAGCAGTTGGGCCAGTTAGGTGAACACTGCAACTCTTCACTCCCTAACTATAAGCTTTATCAAATAGGAGAGTTTTAAGTTCATTCTTGAAAGCGATTACAGTTTCTGACCCCGAACCCAGATCGGGAGCTGGTTCCATAGGAGAGGAGCCTGATAACTGAAGGCTCTTGCTCCCATTCTACTTTTAGAGACTCTAGGTACCACCAGTAACTCTGCATTCTGGGAGCGCAGTGCTCTAGTGGGACAATAAGATATTAGGAGCTCTTCTAGATATGATGGTGAGAGTCTTAAGGGACTTATTTGAGCAACCCGACAGTAGGGAATTACAATAGTCCAGCCTGGAAGTAACAAATGCATGGACTAGTTTTTCAGCGTTGTTTTGAGACAGGATATTCCTAATTTTGGCAATGTTACTAAGATGAAAAAAGGCTGTTCTTGAGGTTTGTTTTAGATGGGCGTTAAAGGATATATCCTGATCAAAAATAACCCCTAGATTTTTGACAGTAGTGCCAGGGCAGGGTAATACCATCCAGAGTAGCTATGTCTTTAGATAATGGGGTTCGGAGGTGTTTAGGGCCCAGCACAATAACTTCAGTTTTGTTAGAGTTTAACATCAGAAAATTATAGGTCATCCAAGATGTTATATCTTTAATGCACGCTTGAAGTTTAGCTAGCTGACTAGTGTCGTCTGGTTTGATTGACAAGTATAATTGGGTGTCATCCGCATAACAATGAAAGTTAATTGAGTGTTTCCTAATAATATTACCAAGAGGAAGCATATATAAGGAGAATAGAATTGGTCCAAGCACTGAGCCTTGAGGAACCCCATGGCTAACTTTAGTGTACTTGGAGGATTTATTTTTAACATTAACAAATTGAGATCGATCAGAGAAATAGGACTTAAACCAGCTTAGAGCAATTCCTTTAATGCCAACTAAGTGTTCCAATCTCTGTAACAGGATTGAATGGTCAATAGTGTCAAATGCAGCACTAAGATCTAGTAAAACAAGAATGGAGACAAGTCCTTTGTCTGCAGCAGTTAGAAGGTCGTTAGTAATTTTTACCAGTCCCGTCTCTGTGCTATGATGCTTTCTAAATCCTGATTGAAAGTCATCAAATAAACTATTGTTATGTAGAAAATCACATAACTGATTAGCAACCACCTTCTCAAGGATCTTGGAGAGAAAGGGAAGGTTAGATATAGGTCTATAGTTTGCTAAGACCTCAGGATCTAGGGTGGGTTTTTTCAGAAGAGTTTTTATCACAGCTACTTTAAATGACTGCGGTACATGACCTGTTAATAGAGACATATTGATCATATCTAGTAGAGAGGTGTTTACCACGGGTAACGCTTCTTTGAGAAGTATCGTTGGGATGGGGTCTAAGAGACAGGTAGATGGCTAAGCTGAGGATATCTTTAACATTAATTGTTGGAGGTCTATAGGATAAAAGCAGTCTAAGTATATCTCAGGTCTAGTTGTTCTGTCTAGCAGTCCTGCATTTAAAGGTGAACTGTTAGAAGTTGAGGGAAAAAGATGATGAATTTTATCTTTAATTGTTGTAATTTTATCATTAAAGAAGCTCATGAAGTCATCACTACTCAGAGCTAGAGGAATAGATGGCTCAGTAGAGCTGTGGCTATCTGTCAGCCTGGCTACAGTGCTGAAAAGAAACCTTGGGTTGTTCTTGTTTTCTTCTATTAGTGATGAGTAATAGTCTGATCTGGCCTTTCTTAGGGCCTTCCTATAGGTTTTCAGACTTTCTTGCCAATCCAAACGGGATTCTTCCACTTTGGTGGAACGCCACTTACTTTCTAGGTTTTGCGAGATTTGTTTTAATTTGCGAGTTTGGGAGTTATACCAAGGTGCTAGTTTCCTTTGCTTCATCATCTTCTTTTTGAGGGGAGCAACAGAGTCTAAGGTCGTCCGTAGGCAAGTCGTAGCACCGTCAACAAATGTATCAATTTGAGAGGGACTGAGGTTAACATAGAGGTCCTCTGTTATGTTAAGGCATGACATAGAGTCAAATGCTGTTGGAATATCTTCTTTAAATTTAGCTATAGCACTGTCAGATAGGCATCTGGTGTAGAAGCTTTTATCTAATTTAGTATGGTCAGGTAGTAAGAACTCGAAAGTAATTAAAGAATGATCTGATAATACCGAATTCTGCGGAAATATTATTAAATCCTCAATTTCAATACCATATACCAGCACAAGGTCGAGCGTGTGGTTAAAAGAGTGCGTCGCATTGTGCACACTCTGACTGAAACCGATTGAATCCAATAATGAGTTGAAAGCAGTTATAAGGCTATCATTGTCAACGTCCACATGGATATTAAAATCACCTACAATAAGTACTTGGTCTGATTTAAGGACTAAACATGATAAAAACTCAGAGAATTCAGATAAAAATTCAGAATACGGATGTTTGTATATCTTAATCCTTTTGGTTTATGCCTGCTGTCGTAATTTATTATAATATGTTAACCATTCTATTTTAGGATGCCTATTGTCAGCTGGCCGGGGACTACAAATGGAAATTAGCTGTAGAGGTTAAAGCTCCTTTTACTTTGCAGTTAATTAAGGGGGACTGTCCACGACATTGTAAACTAATATACTAATCTAAACTAGTAACTGCATTAAACACGGTTAAAATGCTGACAGCTAACGTTAAACGGTGTAAAGTGTGACAGTATTTGTGACCCAAAGTGCAGAAGGTTAAGACGAGGAGGCAGCGTACAGGTCTGGAAGGTTTATTTAAATTAAACAGATACAACGAACAAAAGGGTTTCTTAAAGCCGGCAGGTAGAAACCAGCAACAGAGATCCAAACCAAAATCAATATACTGAAAACCACAAGCAATAGACCTTTTTCACGGCAGACATGTTGACATAGTGTCATAGTAGGAAAAGTACACAGCCATTACTGATGGCTGCATTCCACTTAGAAGAGGCCCTAGTATTAAACCATTAATTATGGCTGCATTCCACTTAGGAGAGGCCCTGGTATTAAACCATTAATGATGGCTACATTCCACTTAGGAGAGGTCCTGGTATTAAACCATTACTGATGGCTGCATTCCACTTAGGAGAGGCCCTGGTATTAAACCATTAATGATGGCTGCATTCCACTTAGGAGAGACCCAGGTATTAAACCATTACTGATGGCTGCATTCCACTTAGGAGAGGTCCTGGTATTAAACCATTACTGATGGCTGCATTCCACTTAGGAGAGACCCTGGTATTAAACCATTACTGATGGCTGCATTCCACTTAGGAGAGGCCCTGGTATTAAACCATTAATGATGGCTGCATTCCACTTAGGAGAGACCCAGGTATTAAACCATTACTGATGGCTGCATTCCACTTAGGAGAGGCCCTGGTATTAAACCATTACTGATGGCTGCATTCCACTTAGGAGAGGTCCTGGTATTGTGCATGCTGACTCACTGAAATAGCTTACTGGGACACTTGATGGAACTTGCCCTGCGTTCATGCCACCTCGGAATAACAGGCACCGCCCCCGTGGTTACGTTGTTTTTCTGACTGGTAGCGTTCACATGGTCGGGATGCGTGCTCTTCTTCTTCTGTTATATTGCCGTTTGGCATAACAACTTTTTGCATTACTGCCACCAACGGTCGGCCGTAGCCGAGAGCATCAGGTGGTGAAAACATGGAGGCCCAAACCGGTCTCACGCCAGGTCGTGTAAAATGCATTGCTTTCAATTTCGTAATCGCCACACGAAAAAAACGGCATTTACGTAACCTGTCCACGACTTAATAGATTACAATAACGTGACTATATAACGACCTGGCATGAGGCTGGGCTGGGAGGCCACAATAACAGAAGATTTTCTGCTGTTTTCTTATACGAGCATCCAAACAGCACATCGCCAGGTGTTTGTTTGTGTTATCTGCAGGACAACCAACGGGAAAGGACACGGATGACGCGTTTTTTTTTTATACGTGGGCCTATTTATGAATAATTTGAAACATATTATGTCTGTGTATGTTTCTTGGAAGAGGCATTTGTCCACAATAAACAGTTTATTGTCATTAAAATATGTTCAGTGACCCAAAGTCGCCGACATCAAACGTCAGTTGTCAACAACGCGTCACCAACTGGGAAACTCGGGTATCAAAATCCAGCCCGAGTTTCCAACCTCTGATTCCCACAGGAAGTTACGTGAATGGTGACGTTTTCACTCGGAAACAAACAAACGTTTTTCCGATGTCCATGAACGCAGGGTGAGCCATTGTTAAGGTTATCAATATCAGCTGTGCTTTTCCTACTATGACAAATCAACATGTCTGCTGTGAAAAAGGTCAATAAACTGCACAGGAGAACATCAGGAAATGAGACATTATGACAGTGATCAGAAAACAGAAAAAGACAGCACAGAGACTAAATACACGAGGTAACGAGGGTGAAACGAGGGACAGGTGACAGGATGAACAGGTGAAACACATCAGGGCGGGGCTGACAATCCCAGAGGCGGGAAAACACAAGGCTGGATGTAAAACGAGACATGATACAGAGAGAAACAGACACTTCAAAGTAAAACAGGAAACTAAAGCATAAAACATACACACATGTTCAAACACAGAGAATACAGAAACACATGCAACCTGTTTTCACTCCAAACTCGTAAAATACTGACACTTGGGCCGTGGCTGTCAGCAGTAGAGAGTGGTATGTAGAGAGACAGCAGTAGAGAGTAGTATGTAGAGAGACAGCAGTAGAGAGTAGTATGTAGAGAGACAGCAGTAGAGAGTAGTATGTAGAGAGACAGCAGTAGAGAGTAGTATGTAGAGAGACAGCAGTAGAGAGTAGTATGCAGAGAGACAGCAGTAGAGAGTAGTATGTAGAGAGACAGCAGTAGAGAGTAGTATGTAGAGAGACAGCAATAGAGAGTAGTATGTAGAGAGACAGCAGTAGAGAGTAGTATGTAGAGAGACAGCAGTAGAGAGTAGTATGCAGAGAGACAGCAGTAGAGAGTAGTATGCAGAGAGATAGCAGTAGAGAGTAGTATGTAGAGAGACAGCAGTAGAGAGTAGTATGTAGAGAGACAGCAGTAGAGAGTAGTATGTAGAGAGACAGCAATAGAGAGTAGTATGTAGAGAGACAGCAATAGAGAGTAGTATGTAGAGAGACAACAGTAGAGAGTAGTATGTAGAGAGACAGCAGAAGAGAGTAGTATGTAGAGAGACAACAGTAGAGAGTAGTATGTAGAGAGACAGCAGTTGAGAGTAGTATGTAGAGAGACAGCAGTAGAGAGTAGTATGTAGAGAGACAGCAGTAGGGAGTACTATGTAGAGAGACAACAGTAGAGAGTAGTATGTAGAGAGACAGCAGTAGAGAGTAGTATGTAGAGAGACAGCAGTAGGGAGTACTATGTAGAGAGACAACAGTAGAGAGTAGTATGTAGAGAGACAGCAGTAGAGAGTAGTATGTAGAGAGACAACAGTAGAGAGTAGTATGTAGAGAGACAGCAGTAGAGAGTAGTATGTAGAGAGACAGCAGTAGAGAGTAGTATGTAGAGAGACAGCAGTAGGGAGTACTATGTAGAGAGACAGCAGTAGAGAGTAGTATGTAGAGAGACAGCAGTAGAGAGTAGTATGTGTTGTAGTTGTGCATGTTTCTATTGTTTCGCCTCCTGTGGTCCTTTGGACATTCAGATTGTATTTCCCTTTGAGCTGCGGGACGGTAAATGTGTCCGAGTCTCAGACTGAATGTATTCATCATAACAGCGGAGGGAGAGTGAATTACCGAACTTAACTCCTCCGACAGTCCCTTAATCTCGATCCTCAGCCGCCGAATATATTCCAGCACTTCCCCCGCGTGTATTATTTAACTGTCGTTATGTCACGTTTCTCCAGAAAAACAATATGGATTCTCACTCAGACTGACCCTCTGGGACTCGGTGTCGGTCATCACGCACAGTCAATTTAGACTTCAACTCTGAGACTTTTTGAAGAAACCGATCGATGTGGAGGCCCCGTAGACAGTCGCTGCCAAAAAGGTCCACAGTTTAAGTTCTTAATTCTCCTTCTATGGATTTTATCATTACTAAAAATGTGACATTTTTGTAGCCTTCTTTGAAACTATTCCTTCCTTCCTTCCTTCCTTCTACTGTCTTTTTTTCAACAAATTTGCCATTTTTTCAGTTTCCTTTCTGCTTTTTTGAATTTTTTTTTCACTTTTGTCTACCTATTCCTTCCTTCCTTCTTTCCTTACTTTCTTTCTTCCTTCCTTCCTTCCCTCCCATTTCATTCTTCCTTCCTTTCTTCATTAATTCCTTCCCATTTCCTTCCTTCCTTCCTTATTTATTTCCTTCCTTCTGAGTTTTCCACTTTTTGCAAAGTTTTCTTTCTGCTTTTTTGAATTTTTTCTTTCTGTCTTTTTCCAAGGATTGTTGCTTTTCTCAGATTTCTTGTCGCTGTTTGTCACTTGAAAAAAAGTTTTTGTCACTTTTGTCGACCTATTCTTGCCTTTCTTTCTTCTTTCTATACTGTATATTTTTTCTACCAAAAATTATCGGCGCTGCTCTAATGTATCAAAAATCCACGCAAATAACTTTTATGCACTCATATCAAAATGTTTGAGGGGCACATGCGTGCATGCATGTGTGGGTGCGTGCGTGCATGTGTGGGTGCGTGCGTGCATGTGTGGGTGCGTGCGTGCATGTGTGGGTGCGTGCATTTGGACCAAAAACTGTGGTAAATGATCTTGGTAAGCAATTTGACATTGACAAACATTGACAAAAAGCGTGCTCGTTAAGATACCGGCAGACATGCTAATCCAGCAACAATTAGTGCATAAAAAAAGTCCCCAAAATGAAAGTATTTGAACCTTATAATTAAACACAAAATGTGGAAAAAACTGCAAAAAGGTCCACCTCCCTTCCCCCGGGCTGGCTGCATTAGTTTTATTGATTTATTTTGATTACTCCAGTTTGCTGTTGGGCAGTTTTTCTTTGTGTTCCAGTGAAGGTCAAGCCAGGGCCGTTGTTCTTCTAAAGCAGGGATGTCAAACTTCACTTCCCAGAGGGCCACACTGGAAAATAAGAATCACATCAAGGACCAGACATTTTTAGTTTATTGATAGGCTTTAATTTAATTGAAAAAGTAAAATATATTTGACTGTATTATTGCATGTGTCATATAGTCTTCTCACTCACAGTTTGGTCGACATAAAGTCCTAAAGAAGTCAGGAGAAAGTTCATCGGCCATCATAGAAAAGAAGTGCCCAAAAACGTTGGAAAAAGTAACAAAAACGTCAGAAAAAGTGGCAAAAACATCAGAAACAATTAAAATAAATTCAACAAAAGTGAGAAAAATATCAGAAAAAATTCCCGCGGGCCTTGAGTTTGACATATGTGGTCTATCGGTAACGCTGTGATGGGTGCACTCTGTAACAGATATATGATATGTATGTATATATATATATATATATATATATATATATATATATATATATATATATATATAAACAGTTACACACTTCCTTGTTGTGACTCTGTGGTTGTAAATTGTTTTAAAATGTCTCGAGGAAAGGGCAGGGAGCTTTCTGAAGGAGCTTTTTGGGAGGAAAGAAGAGGAAGGAAGCGTGTTCAGCGTTTCTCCACATGTCCACCGAGACACCGGAGAACCGAAACACTGATGGTTCAAACAGCCGCCAACGTGCTGCCCGCCCACAGCAGGTATTTAACTTCACTGGATTCAGATCAAGCTTAAAGACAAATTATTATTTGAATCCAGTTTGAATTGAACCGTGAACAGGGTCGGCCCGTGGGGCGCCGGCAGTCCACATGGGTAACGAAAAGTTAAAAAAAAAAAAAAAAAAAGTTGGGAAAAGTGATAAAAACATAAGAAAATAGGGGAAAAAAAACAATCCAAAAAAAGCATTGAAAAAGCTTGAAAAAAGGCACAACATTTAAAAAAAAAACACCAAAATTAAAAAGGCCTAAAATGCCCACCCTCCCCCCAAAAAAAAGACAAGTAAAAGGAAAGACACCTACAATAATAATCTTACTGTCACTTAGATACTAATGCATGGGACAGTAAGGTCCAGGTTGACTTTTAGTGTGTATAGAGCCAGCATATCTCCACATGTAAATGGGTGAATTAAGGGTTTATTTCAACCAAACCAGAGTGGTGATTGTTGGAGCAGTGGAAAGATGAACCAAGACGGCTTTTGGTAGTTTGATTTAGTTTCTCTCCCCTTTGAACAAAGTGTGTTTTACGATGATAAAAGTCCTGTTTTTTTAAAAGGAGTCTGGAGGGTTTGTTTGTTCTTGTCTCTGTCCTGTTCCTTTTATTCTTTTATAATGAATGTATTAATGCCAGGTTTGGTAGATTTTCCACGGGTCTGTTTCAGATTGGATGTTCAGTTCTGGTCCCATGATGTCCTCTAACTGAAATCATTTGTACCCGTTAATATTTATCGTCATCTTATCAGCAAACGGCCGACCATTTTCCCACGAATAGACTTCAACACGGAGAAGAGAATCTCCCTCAAAGTGCCGATGTCTGCTTTTCCTCACTGTCGCTCAGATGGAAAGATGCTGCAGTTCCCCGCAGGCTGATGCAGATGTTAGGCTGCAGTATTGATTACAGCCTCCATCTGTTGTGCGTTTTCTCTGTGTTTTCTAATTTTTTTTCTTCTCCTCTTTCTATTGTGAATTACTCCCTTTGTTGTGTGTTATTTTTCCCATCCCATACTCAGCCGATTTCCATGAGTCACTTAAAGCGCTCGCTGCTGCAGTCCAGACCATAAGTATTTTCACAGACAGGCTCCTTGTTTATGGTTTCCTCATCAATAAACAGCCTATTGTCTCCAGACACCATGGGACTCACTGTTCTAATTTTAATCTTAAACAGGAACTCTGCTATAATTATATATATTATTATTGTTGTGTGGATACATTTTATTCAATGAAATAATGTTTTTACGGTCAAATTCAAAAGGAAATTCAAGGAACAGCTTCAATTCAATTCAAGCCTCAATACTGTGGGCTAGGGTAACCCCAACCCAAATCTTTTTCTAAACATAACTCAGTATTGTCCCTTATAATAACTTGGACTTGTTTGTAAGTGTCGCTACCAGATCAGTGCTGCCTGCACGACCCGTTATCCGTTAGATGATAATCCTGTTTATGGCACTGCACGATCTGTTCCACACTTGCGCACCATGTGTCTGGGTCAGAGGGGTGGGAGATACCATGTGTCTGGGTCAGAGGGGTGGGAGATACCATGTGTCTGGGTCAGAGGGGTAGGAGCAAATACAGTATATATAAGATGGACCACCAGACCCCGTGTCTCTGGTCTGAGACCAGTGGAGGATATCAGAAGTCTCTTTCCCGGTGCTGGCTGAGTGTTACTGAGCAGCCTCCAACTGAGCTTGAAGACGTAGATGTGACGTGAGCAACGTGTCTGAAAGTGTGAAGTCTTCTGGTAGCTGTGCCGAGAGAAATCTCAATCATTCCCAATCTCACAGAGACGGAGAGTGTAGGTATATGTAAGGAGATAACATAGACACAGGCTAATTACTGATCACTAACATGCTAGTTAACATTAGTAATTACTGATCACTAACATGCTAGTTAACATTAGTAATGACTGATCACTAACATGCTAGTTAACATTAGTAATTAAAACTAAACAGCTAATGGAAGTCCAAACTGCCTGTGAGCTTCTCCTGTACTATACGGTAATTCCTCTACTGTGTGACAGTAAGTCTCGTGGTTATGACCCAATCGTTAGCCTATTTTTATAAAAGCGTTCTGCTACGGAGCCATAACGTGAGGTACAAGGTAATGGAGCCTTTTATACATTGTCGTGTTTCTTTAGAAATAAACAACGGACTAATAGTCTTTAAACGCTTCAGATGTAAAGTTATTCTCTGTCAAAGTGACGTCAGAATGAATGGGAGTCAATGGGATGCTAACGGGAGGTGATCGTTTTGTAGCATCAAAATGGCGCCATAGGAGGTTTGAGTTCTGAAGCGAAGCTTACCCCCTTGGGTGGGAGATACCATGTTTCTGGGTCAGAGGGGTGGGAGATTGTTCTTCTCTGCTTGGGGCTTCTCAGGTGCTGCGAGCATATCCCTACGCCCAAGTAGCAGAAGTAGCAGTGTTTCGCCTTCTGAGAATATAGTTCCCAGTATGTATACGGTTAGAAGATGGCTGTGTGTCATGTGACCTTGTTTTTTGGACACGCTGTGACTCTACAAATCGTTATTTTGTCACTTATTTGGAGCAGTAGGCTAGTTGGAGCCTGTTACTTCCAGGATCTGTGCTAAGCTAGGCTAGATGGAGCCTGTTACTTCCAGGATCTGTGCTAAGCTAGGCTAGATGGAGCCTGTTACTTCCAGGATCTGTGCTAAGCTAGGCTAGATGGAGCCGGTTACCTCCAGGATCTGTGCTAAGCTAGGCTAGATGGAGCCTGTTACTTCCAGGATCTGTGCTAAGCTAGGCTAGATAGAGCCAGTTACCGCCAGGATCTGTGCTAAGCTAGGCTAGATGGAGCCGGTTACCTTCAGGATCTGTGCTAAGCTAGGCTAGATGGAGCTGGTTACCTCCAGGATCTGTGCTAAGCTAGGCTAGCAGTGGGTGCGTCAGGCAGAGATACAACACGCACGGAGATGAGAAGGGTATGTATGGACTTATCTAACACTGGGAGATACGGTGAATAAGATAAAGTCCAGATAAATTGGCATGGTCCTTTAATAAACTAACTGGACTATGGGTTATTGGTTCTCGGTGGCGTCATAACTACTACGGCCACTGGAGGGCGCCGCCACTAGAAACCTAAATGTAGGTTTAATTGCTGCTTGAACAAACGACTTACTCATGTGGGTGTTTTTTACGGGAGGGGAGGACAGTCTCATTACCACACACACATACAGTACAGGCCAAAAGTTTGGACACACCTTCTCTTTCAATGCGTTTCCTTTTTATTTTCATGACTATTTACATTGTAGATTCTCACTGAAGGCATCAAAACTATGAATGAACACATATGGAATTATGTACTTAACAAAAAAGTGTGAAATAACTGAAAACATGTCTTATATTTTAGATTCTTCAAAGTAGCCACCCTTTGCTTTTTTATTAATAAGGGAAATAATTCCACTAATGAACCCTGACAAAGCACACCTGTGAAGGTAAAACCATTTCAGGTGACTACCTCATGAAGCTCATTGAGAGAACACCAAGGGTTTGCAGAGTTATCAAAAAAAGCAAAGGGTGGCTACTTTGAAGAATCTAAAATATAAGACATGTTTTCAGTTATTTCACACTTTTTTGTTAAGTACATAATTCCATATGTGTTCATTCATAGTTTTGATGCCTTCAGTGAGAATCTACAATGTAAATAGTCATGAAAATAAAAAGGAAACACATTGAATGAGAAGGTGTGTCCAAACTTTTGGCCTGTACTGTATCTGTTGGGTGATGTTATGTTTTTAGGAATATAGGACACAGTGTTTGTTCGTGTGAAATGAGAAAAAGATTTCACATTTTAAATGTCTGACAAAGAAACAGACAGAGAGCCGAACGGCCCACCGGGGACACATTAATCTGGAGAGTTGAGTCGTTGGCTGTCGACTGTTTATCTTTGTGTGTCAGATGTTAAACGGTCGAATATGTCAGTTCGTACACTCTGTGGTCAAACACACACATTCCCACGGACCACATATTAGGCTGTCGCGGCTCCCCCGACACCAGATCACCGTGTGGGTGTCAGACGATGGTTCCCGGGTGGGAGGGTTTGGGGGATTTTTCGGTGCTGCTCGGTGGGTGGATCTGTCGGGGATGGAGGGCTCTCGGAGCCCTGCCAGGGGAAAGAAAAAAACTAAACAGTCTGCTTTTAAGTTTTAGAGAGCATTTTCTCATAATTAGATTGTCGAGCTGCAGGGCTTAGAGCAGTGGGGTCAAACTCATTTTCCCAGAAGGCCACACTGGAAAAAGAGACTCACTTCAAGGGCCAGACATGGAGAGTTTCTTTTGTTTCACTGAAAATGTCAAATATCTTTGACTGTATTACTGCACGTTGCTTTTTTGACATCGCTGTAGCGCTGTACTCATTTTTGTATGTTTTTTTTTCCCTTCCCTCGACTTTTTTATGGCTTTCTCAGGCGTTTTTGTCACCTTTTTATTTAACTTGTCGCCTTTTCTGACATTTTTTTTATGCTTCTTGTTGCATTTTTGTCGACATAAGTCAGCAAAAATGTTCCTTAGCCATCGTAGAATTTAGAAAATCAAGCAAAAACATTTTATTTTTAGGTCAGATTTGTGATCATTAATACAAAACTGGTAGGGTACTGTTAAAATTTTAGGTAAGCAATAATAAAAAAAAAAAAAAAAAAAAAAAAAAAGAATTGTAATAATTGTACATACTGTAAATATTGAAATTGCATGTCTGTTGAGGTGATCATTGTGTAGGTGCTGTATCTGTATTTTATATTGTGAATGAACTTATTTGTAGGAATGCTCATCATCCACTGTATGTACCTGCTGTCACTTTGCCTCTGCCCAGGGACTACAGATGAAAATTAGCTTGTAGCTATCTCTGGTCTGTGCAACACATTTGTTGTGCAATGTCCCTGTCAAATAAGTAAATAAATTAAATAAATAATAAAATGAACAATCTTTCTGCCTAAATATGGAATTTCTGATTCTCAGAGTCGGCAAATCTGCCAAATTCTGCTTTGATTGTCACGTAACTGCAGTTTAAAAAAAACTTTCCCGTGTTTTTGGTTTTGGTGCACAACTAGTTGGGCCAAAATCTATTGTGAACCTAAATTGATATGCGGGCCGCATCATAATCTGCAAGGAGCCAGATTTGGCCCACGGGCCTTGAGTTTGACACATGAGAGAGAGGGGGATTTGCGGGGTAATTGAGGAAGGTGGGTGGGCGTCTTTCAGAACCTGATACCAAATTGGCATTAAAAGCCTGTCCTGCTAAAGTGCAGGATTTGGCTCCTCGGCTGTAAAACTCATATTTTCAGTGGACCTTTGGCAGTCCCTCTGAAGGTTTCAGGCAATCCAAAGCCACTTTTCCTCTTTCTTTTTCAGCGGAGACATGCTAAAAATAAAAAAAGGGTTTCTTTTTAAAGAGTGTGGCTTTTAATGGCAGCATGTAAAAATCTGCTATGTGTTAACAGCTTCACTGAGGCAAACCAAAAGACATGCCTTAGTGGCCTCAAAACAAATTGGGATGGCAAATGACGAAGCAGGAGGCTTTGGATGGAGGAGGTGGCATTCTTTCTTTCTTTCTTTCTTTCTTTCTTTCTTTCTTTCCTTGTGTTTGATCAGGAGGGTGAAGCCAGCGGTCGCTGACGCCCTGAGACTCAGAGAACACGACTGATCCCAGACTCTCGCTTTGAAACGAAGAAAAACTAAAGATAAAAGTTGTACAAAGCTCCAATGTACACACACACACACACACACACACACACACACACATACACAGACACACACACAGACAAACAAACAGAGACACACACACACAGAGACACACACACACAGAGAGACACACACACACACACAAACACACAGACACGCACACACACACACACACAGACACACACACAGACAAACAAACAGAGACACACACACACAGAGAGACACACACACAGAGACACACACACACACAAAACACACACACACACACACACACACACACACAAAGACACACTCTCACCCACTCACACACACTCACGCAGACAAAAAGTAGAGTCCGGATCGGGCCGAATTTTTCTGTCCGAGCCCGACAGTTAAAATCTCATGTTGTTCTCATCCTAACGCTACGTGTGTGTGGGTGAAAGCTTTTATGAAGCAGCTGTAGGACGGCATTGAGAGATGTCAACAGATGAGGTCATCAGCTCACACGGGGCAAAAAGCGCACGTTAATCAGCTGTTAAAAGGTGACGAAAAGGCAACAAAAAAGGCATCGAAAAGGAAACGAAAAGGAAATGAAAAGGCGACGAAAAGGCGACAAAAAGGCGACAAAAAGGCGACAAAAAAGGCAATGAAAAGGCGACAAAAAGGGGACGAAAAGGCAATGAAAAGGCGACAAAAAGGCAACAAAAAGGCAACAAAAAGGCAACAAAAAGGCGACAAAAAAGGGGACGAAAAGGCAATGAAAAGCCAATGAAAAGGCGACAAAAAGGTGACAAAAAAGGCAACGAAAAGGCGACAGGAAGGCGAAAAAAAAGGCAATGAAAAGGCGACAAAAAGGCAACAAAAAAGGCGACGAAAAGGCAACAAAAAAGGAATCGGAAAGGAAACGAAAAGACAACAAAAAGGCAACGAAAAAGGCGACAAAAAAGGCAACGGAAAAGGCAACAAAAAAGGAATTGGAAACGAAACGAATAGACGACAAAAAGGCAACGAAAAGGCGACCAAAAAGGCAATGAAAAGGCGACAGAAAGGCGACAAAAAAGGCAACGGAAAAGGCGACAAAAAGGCGACAAAAAGGCGACAAAAAGGCGACAATAAAGGCGACAAAAAGGCAACAAAAAAGGCAACGGAAAAGGCGACAAAAAGGCGACAAAAAAGGAGACAAAAAGGAGACAAGGCGACAAAAAAGGCAATGAAAAGGCGACAAAAAGGCGACAAAAAAGGAGAGGAAAAGGTGGAAGAAAAACAGGTTGTACCTATGTTATGGGACTTATTGAAACAGAAACATCAGACCGTTTCTATCCGGCCAGCCCCGAACCCGACCATAATTTGTAAATATGTCAGAACCCGATCCGGTACCGTCGGGACCCGTTGGGCTCGGTATCCATGCCTTACTAAAAAGCCACACGCGGGACGCGCTGCCCGGTCTCCTGGGTGAAAGTCCTGTCTATCGTTTGACCCATCCACCCCCCCACCAACCTTCATACCCCTCCTTACCGTAGTCGTGTTGTGATCACGAAATATGCTTCCCATTGAAATACATTACATTGAAATTTGTGCTCACCACACAAAAAAAACCTGACATAATCGTACCAGTTGTTTAGTTCGTGATGCAGCGATAATCACCCTGTTATTCCTAAATGTTGGGAGAGAACGATCCACCTTCTAAAGCCTTATGTGCCTTCCAGTTGAATCAGATAAAATAATTATTATATGATTATATACAATATTACCTATTATATTAGTGGATAATAGTTAGCTTTATTGAGTTTTAAATGTAATTCCTTCTTAGTTGGAGCATTGTATTTATTCGAGTGGACTACTTGTATTTAATTAAGTGTGTCCACTTGATTGAATGAAGACTTTCTCTGTCATTTCTTTCTCTTTTACCCTAATCGATATGTTTATTTTGGACCATTGCCTTTTTTATTTTTATTCACTTTTGAGTCTTCCTTCACGAATCAATACATTAAAAAACGTGACCATTTCACAAACTTCCGTAAGACTGCAGTTTGAAACAGAATATGCTGGGACAAAATTCTGAATTGTGTCATATTCGGGAATAATAGTGTAATAGTAGTGTGCCTGTAAACGTACTCAATGAAAGCTCTGAGAAACAAAGCGAAGCTGCAGGAAGGAGGGTGGATATGCCGGAGATGGAGAGATGAAGAGGAGGGTGGATGAAGAAGATTCGGGCCGGCAGGCAGGAAAACAGCGACGCCAGACTCTGAGACAATCAGGGAAGGTGAGGCACATAAATGGGGATCAAAGCCCAGCCATCTGGCACTTTAACAGGCATGTTGACATGTTTGGCAGCGTGGCGGTCCCTCCAATTATACCCCCTCTCTCTTTTTTTTCCCCACTGGGTCTAATAGTTAAATGTGGAGTGGTTGAGTTTAATGCCGCAGCTTTAGGTCAGACAGTGAACTCATGCAGAGCTGTCTGATGAAATAAATCACTGGATCGCTCGCTTTTTCTTTAAAGTGCCGCAGCTAGGCTCCCAGAGACCTGAGGAGTTGCTCGGTTTGTTGAATGATACGCAAAAGATTGAACTTTAAATAGGATTTGGCGTCGCCATCCTGCACAGCAGCTGGATTGTGAACACATACACGGAATTTAACTCTGGTTTTAAGTTGCACTCACACAGAAACAGACAGCTAAAAACAGGAACGTGCCTATGGTCCCACAGCCCTGGTCCCACAGCTCTATATTCCCACAGCCCTATGGTTCCCAAGCCCTATGGTCCCACAGCCCTATGTTCCCACATCCCAATGGTCCCACAGCACTATGGTCCCACAGCCCTATGTTCCCACATCCCAATGGTCCCACAGCCCAATGGTCCCACAGCCCTATGTTCCCACAGCCCTATGTTCCCACATCCCAATGGTCCCACAGCTCTATGGTCCCACAGCCCTATGTTCCCACAGTTCTATGGTCCCACAGCCCAATGGTCCCACAGCCCTATGTTCCCACAGCCCTATGTTCCCACATCCCAATGGTCCCACAGCTCTATGTTCCCACAGCCCTATGGTCCCACAGCCCAATGGTCCCACAGCTCTATGTTCCCACAGCCCTATGGTCCCACAGCCCAATGGTCCCACAGCCCTATGTTCCCACAGCCCTATGTTCTCACCGCCATATGTTCTCACAGTTCTATGGTCCCACAGTCCTATGTTCCCACAGCCCAATGGTCCCACATTTCTACATTTACTTCCCACAGTTCCCACATTTCTAAATAGTTTTTCAAAATTAGGCCCTATGTTCCCACATTTCCTTTTTCACAAATTTGTATCAGATTTTAACCCTAAACATTTTTGTGGGAGGATAGGGCTTAAATTGAAGGGAAATGTAGGAACACAAGACCTAATTTTGAAAATGTCCTAGAAATGTGGGAACATAGGGCGGTGGGAACATAGAGCTGTGGGACCATAGGGCTGTGGGACCATTGGGCTGTGGGAACATTTGGCTGTGGGACCATAGGGCTGTGGGACCATAAGGCTGTGGGACCATAGGGCTGTGGGACCATAAGGCTGTGGGACCATAGGGCTGTGGGACCATAAGGCTGTGGGACCATAGGGCTGTGGGACCATAGGGCTGTGGGACCATAAGGCTGTGGGACCATAGGGCTGTGGGACCATAAGGCTGTGGGACCATAGGGCTGTGGGACCATAGGGCTGTGGGACCATAGGGCTGTGGGACCATAGGCCTGTGGGACCATAGGGTTGTGGGACCATAGGGCTGTGGGACCATAGGACTGTGGGACCATAGGGCTGTGGGACCATAGGGCTGTGGGAACCATAGGGCTGTGGGACCATAGGGCTGTGGGACCATAGGGTTGTGGGACCATAGGGCTGTGGGACCATAGGGCTGTGGGACCATAGAGCTGTGGGACCATAGGGCTGTGGGACCATAGGGTTGTGGGACCATAGGGCTGTGGGACCATAGGGCTGTGGGACCATAGAGCTGTGGGACCATAGGGCTGTGGGAACATAGGGCTGAGCTAAAAACTACTCGTTTTGTGCTCTTCTTTTTTTAAAGTTTCCATACAGCACCAACGATACACAACCCTATTGCTCAGTGCAATTTTGCCACTGAACGCAGTAAGGCTACTACTACTACTTAAAATAACAAGTTTAAGTACTTATGTACCCAAATTAAAACACGGCATTAGGCTATGTTCCCAATTGGCGTCTTTTTTGGCAAGAAACATTTGATGCTAACCAGGGGAGGATCTACCGGGGTGGCAAATGCCAACCTTAAAGAAAGCCTCGCCACCCCTGCTGCCATCCCAGTTGGCTGCAACAAATTAAAAGTTACGGCCAATTTGACAATTTATGAGCGTGAATCTCTAATGTCTGACTGCAGTCAGTCAAAAACTTCCCTCTCACGCATCTGCCACTCATCACCTGTTTCTTACCTTGATGCCTGTCCTGTGATAAAGCCCCTTACTTCTATCATACTTCTATATCTCCTATTAAGTGAGATCACATTCTATGGTCACTTATTCCTAATATACTTCTATCATACTTCTATATCTCCTACTAAGTGAGATCACATTGTATGGTCACTTATTCCTAATATACTTCTATCATACTTCTATATCTCCTATTAAGTGAGATCACATTCTATGGTCACTTATTCCTAATATACTTCTATCATACTTCTATATCTCCTATTAAGTGAGATCACATTGTATGGTCACTTATTCCTAATATACTTCTATCATACTTCTATATCTCCTATTAAGTGAGATCACATTCTATGGTCACTTATTCCTAATATACTTCTATCATACTTCTATATCTCCTATTAAGTGAGATCACATTGTATGGTCACTTATTCCTAATATACTTCTATCATACTTCTATATCTCCTATTAAGTGAGATCACATTGTATGGTCACTTATTCCTAATATACTTCTATCATACTTCTATATCTCCTATTAAGTGAGATCACATTGTATGGTCACTTATTCCTAATATACTTCTATCATACTTCTATATCTCCTATTAAGTGAGATCACATTGTATGGTCACTTATTCCTAATATACTTCTATCATACTTCTATATCTCCTATTAAGTGAGATCACATTGTATGGTCACTTATTCCTAATATACTTCTATCATACTTCTATATCTCCTATTAAGTGAGATCACATTGTATGGTCGCCTCAAATGCAGGACACTGATTGCTTGAGATTAAGTTTGTCTGTATGAGTTTGTAAATGGCAGCCTGTGTCCTTTTGTAGTGTGTATATACTATTTCTCATCACACTGTGATTAAAAAATGGTGAGTTTGTTCAGGCGAGTAGAGTCGAGGCGAGTCGAGCTGGTACCATGTAATGGAAAAACGCCATTAGTTCCACTTCCACTGGTTTAATTATATCCCTGTATCTTTATTTCCATCTTTATAGTTGTCTCACAGAGTCCCGGTGCAACAAGCTGCAGCAGCGCTACGTTCATTAGCATTGTGTGAGCGCGTGCTTCACAGCTTTGCAGGAGACCAGACCGCATAATAAAGGGCTCTGCTGTTCAGGAGGTGTTTTTCTGTGTTCTCTGCAGGGAAACGTGGGTTATTTTCCCCCTGTGACGGCCTGATTGGTTCGAACCCCGAGGTGAGCTCTGTTGTGGTTTGAGCTCAGCTCAGAGGAATGCCTGTTACCTACCTCAGAGCTGCAGCCAGGTATCCATCAGGCTGCTGCTGGGAACGTGCAGCCATGCCTCCTAGTGTGTCTCTGATGACACGTTTCCTGCTTTACAAAGAACCAGAGCCGGTTCTAGTGCCCTAGGCAAGATATCAGCTGGTATTTCACTTCTGTCAAGGTTTTTGGCCATTTTTCTGATGTTTTTGCAGACATTTTTTTTTTGTGTTATTGTCGATTTTTTTGTAAATGTTTTTGTCGGGTTTTTTTGGGGTCAATTTTCTTGATGTTTTTGTAGATTTTTTAAAAAATGTTTATGACGATGTTTTTCCGAAGTCTTTTTTGTCAATATTTTTTTGATATTTTTGACGTTTTTTTCAGATTTTTGTTTGGTTTTTGTCGATTTTTTTTAAATAACAAAAATAATAAATCATTTTATTGCGGAGTTTTGAAATTCACGTTACCCATTACATCATTGTGTATCACACACACACACACAGACACACACACTCACACACACACACACTCACACACAAACACACACACACAGAGTTTCACTATCTTTGTGGGGACCCATCATTGACATAATACATTCCCTAGCTCCTTACCCTAACCTTAACCATCACCACTAAATGCCTAACCTTAACCCTTACCCTAACCTTAACCATCACCAGTAAATGCCTAACCTTAACCCTCACCCTAACCATAACCTAATTATATCCCTAATCCTAAAACCTAGTCTTAACCCTCAAACAGCCCTTTAAACTTGGGGGGGGTCCAGCATTTTGGCCCCACAAAGCTGTCGGGACCCCACAAGTATACTGGACTCCCACGAATATAATTTAACAAGAACACACACACACACACACACACAGAAGAAGCATGATAACAACTTTAAGGTGTCTTTTCTTAAGAATACAATACATTTTTCACTTAAAAAAATGCAATTTCCCTAATCATTTCATGCCACTTTGCAGGTTTTTGCGTTTCCTTTTTTTTTTTTTTTTTTTTTTACCGTTAACATCTCCATATGTGTGTCTTTGACTTCAACAGTGTTTGTGATGACATTTGACGTTTCCTGCGTGGGTCTCTGCAGTGGCAGGGTTTCCTGACTACTACTGACGTAGAAGTGTGTATTCCAGTGATGGCTGCATCTATTCTTTATGAGCTCTGCTCTAAATAGACACAAACTCTTTCCTCTTGGCTCAAACAAGACGTAAGAAATGCTCCATACGTAGAAGCTCTGTTTGGTTTGTGGCCTCCGCGGAGCCTCGTGTGGCGTGCACCGTGTTATTTCCAGAGCTGGAATGTGTATGAGTGGATATTTTGGGTATATCCACTCCCCCCCACCCCCCCACGCCTTCAGCTGGGACGCAGTCGCTTCTCGTTTGATGTTGACAGCAGCGGTGATGCAACCGTCGCTGCAGAAGGGCGTGTACCCCCTCTGGCCCCCGGCTGACGCGCCCGCTGGGAAACTCCTTTCCAAAAATTCCCAGAGCTCCCAGTCTGCTGGCCGGCTGCCACCGCCGCCGCCGCGTGGGTCCTGGCTTCTTCTCTGGTCGACACGATTAAACACCACAAATGTATGTTTGCAGTCGGACCCAGTAGACCAGTGTTTATCAAATGGGGGTACGTGTCCCCCTAGGGGTACTTTGGAGGACTGCAGGGGGTACGTGTCCCCATAGGGGTACTCTAGACCAGTGGTTTTCAACCTTTTTTGAGCCCCGGCACAGTTTTTACATAAAAAAAATCCTGCGGCACACCACCAACCAAAAATGACACATTCAATTCAATTCAATTCAATTTTATTTATAGTATCAAATCATAACAAGAGTTATCTCGAGACACTTTACAGATAGAGTAGGTCCAGACCACACTCTATAATTTACAAAGCCCCAACAATTCCAACAATTACAGTAATTCCCTCAAGAGCAAGCAGTGCGACAGTGGCAAGGAAAAACTCCCTCTTGGGAAGAAACCTCGGACAGACCCAGGCTCTTGGTAGGCGGTGTCTGACGGGCCGGTTGGGGGTGTGATGAACAGTGGCAATAATAGTCACATTAATAATGGAACAGTGACTGGATGTAGCGGGAAGCTGCAGGGTTCAGCAGGAAGCAGCAGGGTTCAGCCGGAAGAAGCATGACATTGCAGGGCACCGCTGAGCTCGGCAGGGAGTGCAGCAGGACCACGGCGACAGCTGGAACCAGGATCTTGGTGCCAACGTTCTCCAAGGAAATACGCTGGAGGAAAAAACATAAGGACTCCGGGGAGTAAACTCCCCAGAAGCTAGGATTAGTAACAAGCATTTCTGGGACTGGATACACACAAATAGTAATAGTAAAAGTAATAGAAAGGGAGAGGAGAGAGCAGCTCAGTGTGTCAAAGGAAGGAAGGAAGTCCCCCGGCAGTCTAGAACTATAACAGCGTAACTATAACAGCGTAACTAAGAGAGACAGGTCATAAGGAAAGGTAGCTTTTTCGGCTTAGAACTCTCCCCTGCCGGATCGGGCTTGGCTGGCCTGCCTCCCTCTTTTGTTATGTATTATTAGTCTAACAATTATGAAGAGAAGCAGGTGGGCCAGTTAGGTGAACACTGCAACTCCTCACTCCCTAACTATAAGCTTTATCAAATAGAAGAGTTTTAAGTTCATTCTTGAAAGCGATTACAGTTTCTGCCCCCCGAACCCAGATCGGGAGCTGGTTCCATAGGAGAGGAGCCTGATAACTGAAGGCTCTTGCTCCCATTCTACTTTTTAGAGACTCTAGGTACCACCAGTAACTCTGCATTCTGGGAGCGCAGTGCTCTAGTGGGACAATAAGGTATTAGGAGCTCTTCTAGATATGATGGTGCTGGACCATTTAGAGCTTTGTAGGTCAATAGAAGGATTTTAAACTCAATCCTGGATTCAACAGGAAGCCAGTGCAGAGAAGCTAATACAGGAGAAATATGATCTCTTCTCTTAGTTCTTGTGAGAACACGCGCTGCAGCATTCTGGATCAGCTGGAGAGTCTTAAGGGACTTATTTGAGCAACCTGACAGTAGGGAGTTACAATAGTCCAGCCTGGAAGTAACAAATGCATGCACTAGTTTTTCAGCGTCGTTTTGAGACAGGATATTCCTAATTTTGGCAATGTTACGAAGATGAAAAAAGGCTGTTCTTGAGGTTTGTTGTAGATTGGCATTAAAGGATATATCCTGATCAAAAATAACTCCTAAATTTCTGACAGTAGTGCTGGAGGCCAGGGCAATACCATCCAGAGTAGCTATATCTTTAGATAATGAGGTTCTGAGGTGTTTAGGTCCCAGTACAATAACTTCAGTTTTGTTAGGGTTTAACATCAGAAAATTATAGGTCATCCAGGATTTTATATCTTTAATGCACGTTTGAAATTTAGCTAGCTGACTGGTTTCATCCGGTTTGATTGACAAGTATAATTGGGTGTCATCCGCATAACAGTGAAAGTTAATTGAGTGTTTCCTAATAATATTGCCTAGAGGAAGCATATATAAGGAGAATAGAATTGGTCCAAGCACTGAGCCTTGAGGAACCCCATGGCTAACTTTAGCGTACTTGGAGGATTTATCATTAACATTAACAAATTGAGATCGATCAGAGAAATAGGACTTAAACCAGCTTAGAGCAATTCCTTTAATGCCAACCAAGTGTTCCAATCTCTGTAACAGGATTGAATGGTCAATAGTGTCAAATGCAGCACTAAGATCTAGTAAAACAAGAATGGAGACAAGTCCTTTGTCTGCAGCAGTTAAAAGGTCGTTAGTAATTTTCACCAGTGCCGTCTCTGTGCTATGATGCTTTCTAAATCCTGATTGAAAGTCATCAAATAAACTATTGCTATGTAGAAAATCACATAACTGATTAGCAACCACCTTCTCAAGGATCTTGGAGAGAAAGGGAAGGTTAGATATAGGTCTATAGTTTGCTAAGACCTCAGGATCGAGGGTGGGTTTTTTCAGAAGAGGTTTTATCACAGCTACTTTAAATGACTGCGGTACATAACCTGTTAATAAGGACATATTGATCATATCTAGTAATGAAGTGTATACCACGGGTAACGCTTCTTTAAGTAGCCTCGTTGGGATGGGGTCTAAGAGACAGGTAGATGGCTTTGCTGAGGATATCTTTAATATTAATTGTTGAAGGTCTATAGGATAAAAACAGTCTAAGTATATGTCGAGACTAGTCGTTATTTCTAGCGACTCTGCGTTTAAGGTGAACCGTTAGAGGTTGAAGGCAAAAGGTGATGAATTTTATCTCTAATTGTTGTAATTTTATCATTAAAGAAGTTCATGAAGTCATCACTACTCAGAGCTAGAGGAATAGATGGCTCAGTAGAGCTGTGACTATCTGTCAGCCTGGCTACAGTGCTGAAAAGAAACCTTGGGTTGTTCTTGTTTTCTTCTATTAGTGATGAGTAATAGTCTGATCTGGCCTTTCTTAGGGCCTTCCTATAGGTTTTCAGACTTTCTTGCCAATCGAAACGGGATTCTTCCACTTTGGTGGAACGCCACTTACATTCGAGGTTTCGCGAGATTTGTTTTAATTTGCGGGTTTGGGAGTTATACCAAGGTGCTAATTTCCTTTGCTTCATCATCTTCTTTTCAGGGGAGCAACAGAGTCTAAGGTCGTCCGTAGGGCAAGTCGTAGCACCGTCTACAAATGTATCAATTTGAGAGGGACTGAGGTTAACATAGAGGTCCTCGGTTATGTTAAGGCATGACATAGAGTCGAATGCTGTTGGAATATCTTCTTTAAATTTAGCTATAGCACTGTCAGATAGGCATCTGGTGTAGAAGCTTTTATCTAATTTAATATAGTCAGGTAGTAAGAATTCGAAAGTGATTAAAGAATGATCTGACAATACCGAATTCTGCGGAAATATTATTAAATCCTCAATTTCAATACCATATGCCAGCACAAGGTCGAGGGTGTGGTTGAAACAGTGCGTCGCCTAGTGCACACTCTGACTGAAACCGATTGAATCCAGTAATGAGTTGAAAGCAGTACTAAGGCTATCATTGTCAACATCCACATGGATATTAAAATCACCTACAATAAGTACTTGGTCTGATTTAAGGACTACACATGATAAAAACTCTGAGAATTCAGATAAAAATTCAGAATACGGACCTGGAGCCCTGTAAATAACAACAAATATAATTGGCTGTAATGTTTTCCATTTTGGATGTTGAAGATTAAGAATAAGACTTTCAAAGGAGTTATAATTTAATTTAGGTTTAGGAGTAATTAACAGGCTTGCATCAAAGATGGCTGCAACTCCCCCTCCTCCGCCTGAGCCTCTAGGAATTTGAGTATTAATATGACTGGGAGGAGTGGCTTCATTTAGACTGACATAGTCTTCATGGCCCAGCCAGGTTTCAGTAAGACAAAATAAATCAATGTTGTTATCTGATATCAACTCGTTAACCAATAATGCTTTAGAAGACAGAGATCTAATATTTAATAGTCCACATCTAATTTTCTTATTTTGTTCTATCGTTGCAGTCGTTTTAATTCCAATTAGGTTGTTAAGTATAGCGCATCTTTTGTTTACCTTTGATTTAACCGATCTGAGTCGGGGAACAGACACCGTGCTTATTAGACTATGAGTGGGTGACTGCTCCAACGGAAGCACAGGGGGGTGTATTGCACTGCACCCCTGATTACTAATATCAAACTTGGGTTGTCATGGTTTATGTCTGATAAACTCGGTCAGATTTTTTGATATGAGAGCGGCTCCGTCCCAGGTGGGATGAATGCCGTCTCTCTCCATCAGACCAGGCTTTCCCCAGAACGCCCCCCAGTTATTCACATAGCCCACATCGTTAGCTGGGCACCACCCGACAACCAGCGGTGGAAGGATGACGACGGGCTGTACATTTCATCATTGGTCAGGTTTGGCAGGGGTCCAGAGAAAACTACTGAGTCCGACATAGTCTTTGCGTATGCACAAAGTGACTCAACATTCAATTTAGTGATCTCTGATTTACGACCATTACCCCCACGTGAAGTATGATCTTACTGTATTTACGCTTCTTTTTGGCCAGCAGCTCTAGATGGGTTTCTATATCGCCCGCTCTGGCCCCGGGGACACATATGACCGTGGGTACTTTAGCCGCTGGGGCGCCGGCTTCACATATCGCAGTATAGAGTTCCCAATAACCAGAATCGGCTTCTCAGCGGGTGTATCACTGAGTAGGGAGAACCTGTTAGAGAGGCGAAGACGCTCCGGTTTAGAGCGACCGTCATCATGTGCACTCCTGGTCTAGATCTAACGCCACGCTTCCCTCGGACAGTCACCCACTCGCCCGGCTGCTCGGGGTTTGACGGGGGACAGCTAGCAGAAGCTAAAGCAGCTAGAGAAGCTACAGTATGGTGGTCCGCATTAACCACATGGTGCTGGCTAGCTACGGAAGCATACGATTCTGATTCCACGGTGCGGAGCCGTGACTCAAATTCACTAAGCCTTGCCTCCAGAGCAGCGAATATACTACATTTATTACATGTATCGTTATCACTAAAGGAGGCAGAGGAATAGCTAAACATTTGACACACAGAGCAAGAAAGAGCAGGAGAGGGAGAGGAATAAGCCATTGCTAGTGGCTAAGCTAAAGTAGCTAACAGCGTTTTAACAATTGTAAATTCAGCGAGTCAGTCACTGTAAGTGAAGCTAAGTATAAGTGATTGAGTAAAACAGTTGTAATTCAAATGCAATCCAGGCAAATAGCCGCTAATTTAGCCAGTAAAGCAGAGTTCAATAAGTTTTTGCCGGAGCAGCAAACTAGCGTTTAACACGGGAACACCGGAAGTGACACAATACGCTCACCTTACACGTCAGCACGTCCTTGGCCTTCCGATCAGGGACCAAGCAGTCATTGTAGCCTAATAATCAGAATCTGCATTTTTCCTTTTTTAAAATGTATCCATCGCTTTTGCAGGCTTACATCGCTGATCTCGGCCCTGCTGCTTACATCCTGTCACTGCGGGATGCGCGCGAAAGGTGGCAGCAGGGCTCCAGACTCACTTTTTTCACTAGGAGCATAGTGGCCCCCCAACTGAAAATTTTAGGGGCACAACCAAAAGGTGCTGCAGAAATAAAGTTGCCTTGCCTTACATCCTCAGCCTGTCAGTCAGTCCCCAGGGCACAGAAACCACTGCTGTGCCTGCTCGGCTCCGAGGAAGTGTAACGTCAACAGCACCGCGACTGCTGTCGGCTCGCCATTAATATCATATCGCAGCAAACGCTGTCTGCTTGAAGTTATGAGAAACTGTAACCACACCTGAAACCACTTTATCGGCATTTCCGTGACTCACTGTGACTTCAACAAAACTGCAGAGCCGACGTAGTTTGCATCGTCTGCAGCTCTGCGAGTGTGTGTGTGCGTGTGTGTCAGAGCTCTGCTCTCTGTCAACTTTCAGAGAGGACAGATAAGCCTGATATAGATAAGATACTGTAAGCCTGCGCTTACGCGCTCTCAGGAACCGAAATGTCAACGTTTAACGTGTAAAAAAAAAAGGGGGCAAATTTACTGGTCGCACATGTGCGACTGGATGTAAAATTCAGTCGCCCACTCGCAAATTTTGGTCGCAAAATGACTGCCCTGCCGGCAGTAATTCTATTGTCTTAAATCAACAAGGTCATTGTTGCACTATACTGCCACCTACTGACACAGAATAGTATTTAATTTCTCTGCCAGTCATCATATTGAGGCACAGATGCGCAACAATGGCAAATAATTTGCAGTAACTCAATAAAAAGAATTGTTGGACCAATTAAGTAAAATCGAATAATTTCCCACGGCACACAGGACGATCTCTCACGGCACACTAGTGGTTGAAAATCACTGCTCTGTAGGACTGTAGGGGGTACGGGACATTTTTTGCAAAACTTTTTTCCGTTAAAAGGCTGTAGTTACTTCTACTCTTTCTTCCTTTCTTTTTTTCTACTGTCTTTACTTCTTCAAAGTTTTTGTCACTTTTTTCAAAGTTTTTGTCGCTTATTTGAATTATTTTGTCCCTTTTGTCACCCTAGTGTTGCCTTCCTTCTTTCTACTGTGTTTTTTTCTAAGTTTTTATGACTATTTTCATTCCTGTTCTTGCCTTCCTTCCTTCTTTCTACCGTCTTTTTGTCTCCTTTTTCCATCAGTATCTAAATGTGTTCCAGGTCCAAAGCTGTTGTTTAGTAAATCTATCGCTGACATCGCTGGATTCTTCCTCTTTATAGAGACTTTATTTTTCTACACAAAAATGATTAGCGCTGGTTAGGGGGTACGTGGCTTAAAAACACTGTTCAAAGGGGGGAACATTGTTGAAAAAAAACAGCTGGAGAACCAATGGTTTGGAGGACTTGAAGTGGAAGGAAAAACTCCCCAATCCATATTTTATATTTAACATTTAATGGAAACTAGTTTTCCTGCAGATCTGCAGAACGTTCTGACTTCATGTCCTCAGCCTGTGAACTCTGATCCCGTTGTTCAGCTTCAGTAAATAAATCCAGATCCTGCAGACTCATCCTGTGAAGGTAACCTAAGCAGGGAAATAAAGGAATGTGTAATTTAAGGATAGGTCCTAATCCTCTGCCCCGATGTCGGTGCCAGGGGGAGCCTGTGAAATCCCTTTCCTGGTATCAGAGCCACTGATTGATCCGCGGATCATCATTCATCATTCGGCTGCTCTCTGTGTTCCCGTTCCATATTCCAGCTCGTGGCCTCCAGCCGAAAAGGTTTTAGGGCTTCGTTCTGTTTTTAAATATTCCAGGCTCCCCAGGACTCAGACCTTCCAAGCCTGAAGATCATGGGAACGTTTCAGCGTTATTTTATTTTCTCCACATCTGCTCGATGTCCGAGTAGAGCATGGAGTGACCGAAGACAGAAGCGGCATCAGAGGAATATCTGATTATTATTATTCTACCGCCAACACATTCGGCACAGAAACACTTTCAAAAACGCCTCTTTGTCCTCTCTGGTTTACGTCAGATGGAGACGTAGAGTTTGTCTGCAACAGCTCAACACTTACACTTACAAATAAAGCCGTTCACTTTCAGCCGAATGTGGCGAAGAATAGAGAGTTTTGGAAGTGGAAAAAAAGCGGCCACGTGGCGTTATGAATCGACTCTTTCAGGGATGCAGAACTTCAGTAAACAATGTGCTGTTGTGTGCTTTTGAACCATTTTTATCGTCCTAGTTTCCGGACTATAAAAAAAACAAAAAAGGAAGCTGATATTACGCTGACTTCATAGCCATCATCGGCACAAAACCCGGGACGTTGGTGGTCCAGATGGATCTTTTATTTTTTACAACTCAACTAATGCCGACCTTACACCACACGACTTTTCAAGCGATTCTTTTGTCTCCGTAGCCTGACCAGCCAGCCCCACATCCAGATGTTGAGGTCTGGGAACTCCCCATTGGTCAGGGCTCAATCCGAGGGGCGGGATAAACGGTTGTCTTTCAAATTCCCTCTGCACGCAATAGGATAGCACTCCAACCAATCACAACAACGCTAGCTGATAGATTAAACTTTAAACTCCGAACACAGCTTCCTTTTTTAAGAATGACTTCAGTGCCGTTCTTTGTTCTTTTCTCAAAGAAAAGCTGAACTCCAAGTCTTCCAGAAGACCTCTGTTCACCAGCAGCAGCAGCAGCCATAAGCCCCGCCCACTGACTCTATACACGATGTGATTGGCCCGACTAGAGTTTGGTTTTTCCAGCTCGCAAGCCAACGGAGAGTTGCTAGACTGACCCTGGCTGCAGCCGCTAGGGTGGTCTAGACTTCTAGGCTAATTGTAAACAGTTGCTAGTAGCCAAGGAGGACACGGACGATTAAAACAACATGATGGAGTCTTCAGAAGAGGTCATTATCTTCACTCGAGCTTCTGCGCGGCAATGTCGCCGGATGCCACAATCTCCTGACCATAGTCCTACTGAGACATCCAGAGAGAGTTGTGTGGAGCTGATAGTCTTAATTAGCTTTGTAGCAACTCATTTGGCAACAGCTTAAATAACGGACGTTCATTCATATGAAAAAGTTACTCACTAAAGCTTTAAATATGTAATAATATGTTTTAAATAAGCACGCATCTCCATTCTATTCTAAAATGGCGCCATGGTAGTTTATTTGAAGGGTTTATGAATTGCTCCAGTGTGTGTATTATGTAATTATGAAAGTCTCAGGTGTGTTTAGGGCGTGTCCAAATCCACTTTTGCTAGTTTGACGGTGTAAAAAAGGGTCTGTGTGCCGGGCGCCTGGTTCTAGAGGGTTGTCCTTAGTGTCTTCATTAATCAGAGGTGTGTTTTGGGTGTAACATGCAATCAACCAATCAGAGATCATCTCCCATTCATCAACCAATCAGAGATCATCTCCCATTCATCAACCAATCAGAGATCATCTTCCATTCATCAACCAATCAGAGATCATCTTCCATTCCCTTTAAAAGCCAGGCGCGTTTGGACCTTGGAGCATTGCTGTTATGATGGAGGATTTACCTTTATCTTCTGCATGTGTGTGTGCTGCTGTGTGTGTGTGTGTTTGTGTCTGTCTGTGTTTGTGTCTGTCTGTGTGTGTTTTTGTGTGTGTCTCTGTGTCTGTGTGTGTGTGTGTGTGTGTGTGTGTGTGTCTCTGTGTGTTTAGAGTTTTTTCCGATTGCTAGTGGGCACAACTGGAGTCACGTGTGCAAAACTCTAACTCCAGTCTGCACTACCAACAGTCACCTGAGCTAAACAGTTCACATCAGCTGCAAAACTTATTCAAAGCAACACAACTCTTAACACACATCTCAAAACACCATATGCACAGGCCTCACTGAGATAACACACACACACACACATACACACACTGAGATAACACACACCGTCACTCAGAACACACTGAGGGTAAAAACACTAGCATCAAACACCAATACACAAATTACAAACTTTCTCATCTTTACAGTTTGAACAATTTGAGTGACTTGACACTACTCAACAGTTTATTTAAGGAAAAAATATAGTATTGTATAACATACCAATTTTTACATAAGTTGGAATAGTGTGACTAATCCTGCCTCTCTCCAGCATCATGTGGCAAGTTTTCTTCATCACATTGGATGTCTTCATCATCTCTAAATACTAATGAATGTGGTGTTTCTATTGCTTTCACCTCCATTACTTTCTGAAAAACAGTAAGAACGCAGTTTTACTATTGTAAAGATATAGTGATTTTCACTTTTTTGTGTGTACATAACCTCAGACATCTTACCTGGACATGTTGGTATCTTTGATCTTTTACCTGTTTCTCTCAAACAGTACAGTGTAGAATGGTTTCATTCTTACTTGGTGTTTATATACAAAAAAGACTTTCTGATCTTTCTCTGTATGAATACCATATATGTTCACTAACTAGTCTAAAATAAGACACCTGCTGAGGCTTTCAACTAAAATCACAATCAGCAGTGTTTGATAGACACCAGACTGAGATCTATTCTGTGTTGAATGTGTGGTTAACAGTTCTGACAGCAGTGTGTTAGCATCTGAACAAAGTGCTGTAAATCTACAGTGTTGTGCACGTTGTGGTTAAAGTCCTGGGATAAGTGTGTAGAGTTTAGAAAACTGTGTTCAAGCGATGAGAAACTAACTAGAGTTTGGTCCACATGAACTGCTGCTGTGTAGACTGGAGTTAGAGTTTTGCACACGTGACTCCAGTTGTGCCCACTGTCGTTTAGCAGACAGTCAGACAGTTTGTAGCCGTTTCAGCAGCCTTCAGCAGGACTAAATAAGCCAAATTGTTGCTGCTGTTGTTCTGAAAGATATTAAACATTCTGAACTTAGCAGAACCTTTCCTTGTTTGTTTTTTTCTTCATATTTGCAATGATTTAGCATTTAAATATCCATTATTATAAGCTTCAGTCTCAATTTAAAAAAGCGATTAATCGTGATTAACTATTACTAACTAACTAACTACTAAAAAATATACTTCTCAATGCCAATTGCGGTTAATGTTATTACCAGGGACACGGGGTCTGTTGGTCCATTATATATATATATATATATGTCAATGCACGTACCCCCTGCAGTCCTCCAGAGTACCCCTAGGGGGACACGGACAACCCATTTGAGAAACACTGCTCCAAACCATACAGCAAATTGTGCGATTAATTAGTTAATTTTTTTTAATCGATTGACAGCCCGTATATATATATATTTTGATGAATTGGAATTACTCATACTTCAAAATGTGGCAAGTGAATTCATATGAAGTAACATTTATCCACGAACAAGTATGATATTTTAAGAAATGTATATGTTGTTAAATAATGAAGTAGGGTTAACAAGGTATACACGGGGGATGGGGAAATTATACAGCCAATGGAGAAAAAAAAATACTTCTCAATGCCAATTGCGGTTAATGTTATTCCTTTATTTATTTACACATCTACGCGTGAAGATGAGGGACCCCTTTCATCATGGTCGAAGCCATCTACAAGATGCTCCACACCTCCTTGCCTGAGCCTGATCATAGTGCCTGATGAGCTGAACCACATCCATAGGGCCGCTTTGATAGGGGCAACAAGGAGGTAGCCATCAACGTTGAGCCCCCCCCACCTCCCCTCACACACCACCCATACAATGTTACTGTTATTACACTGCACATATCTATACATACTGTACATATCTGTCTATATTGTTCATACTGCATATCCATGTGTTCTGCTCTTATAATGCTACTGTTAATACATAGCCTTACTGTAAACCATACCACTTGGTTAACTGTATACTACTGTGTACACTGCACTATGCCATATACTGTTTATACTACACTACCTGTCTATACTGTACTTTTTTTGCACTTGTGGTTAGACACTAACTGCATTGAATGGTCTCTGTACTTGTACTCTTCACAATGACATTGAAGAGAAATATAATCAAATCTAAAGGTAAGTAAGGGAGGTGTCAAGACACCTTTAGATTTGATTATATTTCTCTTCAATGTCATTGTGCAGAGTACAAGTACAGAGACAGAAATGTCATGTGGTTTTATTACTTATGTGGTAGAACTTTAGAATGATATATACTCACTGTGTAGGCCACTGTATTCATCTATTACCTATCTGTTATTCAACAGGCCAAAGCAGACGCTTTTGTCCAAAGCGATTTACTGATTAACTTTTTTATATGACTGATTCGTCCATTTTCTTTTGCGATGTAGCTAGATAACAGTTGATGCCATTTTGCGGTTATATTCGGCCAAAATTAACGTTATACAACATGTGCAAGCAAGCATTTTATATTTACCGATGCCTCAGCTATCTTAAATGATATATAACTTAATCTGGCGTACTGGCGTTATATTTTAAAATACATAAATACTATGCAAAATGACCAAATAATTAATCATAATACTTAGCAAAAGTTGCTTGTCTAAAATTAACATTATACAACATGTGCAAGCAAGCATATCTTTACCAATGCCTCAGCTAGCTTAAATGATATATGCATTAACTTAATCTGGCGTACTGGCGTTATATTTTAAATGAAATAAATACTATGCAAAATGACCAAATAATTAATCATAATACTTACCAAAAGTTGCTTCTCGTGATCCATCACGGTCTCTGCGAGATTCGTAATGATTGAGATTTCTCTCTCACAGCTACCAGAAGACTTCACACTTTCAGACACGTTGCTCACGTCACATCTACGTTGTCTCTGTCAGTTGGAGGCTGCTCAGTAAAGGAAGAGATCACCGGAAAAGAGCTTCTAATATCCTTCACTGGTCTCCGTCCAGAGACACGGGGTCTATTGGTCCATTATATATATATGTCAATGCACGTACCCCTGCAGTCCTCCAGAGTACCCCTAGGGGGACATGGACAACCCATTTGAGAAACACTGCTCCAAACCATACGAGGATCTGGGTCCTCCCTTCTAATACAACCCAATCGCCTTTTTCAACAGTTTTTGACGCTTTTTCAACATTTATGTTGGGTTTTCTTGTGCGTTTCTTTAACGCTTTTATCACCCAACAGGGTTTTTTTGCTATGTTGACGTCTTTGAGGCTTTCTTCAACGTTTTTGTCTCTGTTTTTTAAGGTTTTGTCGTTTTTTTTATCTGTTCTTGCCTTTTTTCCTTACTTTGTCCTACTTTCTTTTTTCTTCAAAGTTTTTGTCGCTAATTTGAATTTTTCTGTCACTTTTGTCGCCCCTAGTGTTGCCTTCCTTCTTTCTACTGTGTTTTTGTCTCCTTTTTCCATCAGTATCTAAATGTGTTCCAGGTCCAAAGCTGTTGTTTAGTAAATCTATCACTGACATCGCTGGATTCTTCCTCTTTATAGAGACTTTATTTTTCTACCAAACATTATTAGTGCTGGTTAGGGGGTACATGGCTTAAAAACACTGTTCAAAGGGGGGAACATTATTGAGAAAAAGCTTGAGAACCAGTGGTATAGATCATGTCAGGATCGTATTAGAGGACCCAGATCCTCGTATGATTTGGAGGACATGAAGTGGAAGGAAAAACTCCCCAATCCATATTTTATATTTAATATTTAATGGACACAGATCTGCAGAACGTTCTGACTTCATGTCCTCAGCCTGTGAACTCTGATCCCGTTGTTCAGCTTCAGTAAATAAATCCAGATCCTGCAGACTCATCCTGTGAAGGTAACCTAAGCAGGGAAATAAAGGAATGTGTAATTTAAGGATAGGTCCTAATCCTCCGCCCCGATGTCGGTGCCAGGGGGAGCCTGTGATCGAAGCGTGATTGAAAATTTCTGGAACAGCATCCCAACAAACATAAGAGAATGTCCAACTTACTTTAAACAATTTCCTAAAAGTTCCCAGTTATGTCATAATTTTGACTAATTTTATTATGTAATGTAATTTGTCTGAATGTGTGCGATTGTGTTTCTTGTTTAATATTGTATATTGTAATTTTTGTTTTGCATTATCTTGTATGTTGTTGTTTTCCTGCCTCGGGACTACAGGTGGAAATTAGCATTTATGCTATAACCTGGCTCATTTACAGTCTGTACAGAAATGTTGGATTGTTCATTAATGTGCACTGTCCCGAATAAATAAATAAATAAATGAATAAATGAATAAAAAGAAAATGTTGTTTGGTTGTACTGGAGCGCACGTTTCTTTTAGGAGACAGAGTCGGGAATCAAACGTCAACCTGTCTCTTTCCTTCTTTAACATCTAAGGTCATCAAGGACGTATTATTATTATTATTATTATTATTATTATTATTATTATCAGTGTGTGTGTGTGTGTGTGTGTGTGTGGTCGGAAGAATTCACCCTGACGCATCTGTCGAAGTGTAACTTCATCAATATTTACTTTGGGCTGGTATCTGGGGACTCTCGGAGTCTGTGTCAAAACACAGAGCTGCTGTTAGACATTAAATAGCTCAGTGTCACTGAATGCTGTGTGTATATATGACAAAAAAACCTTTTTAAAAAGCGCCAAAAAAAAAAAAAAAAAACATCTGAAAAAGTGCCAAAAAAGTGACGAAAATGTTGGAAATACCTTAAAAAATGTGGGGAAAAGTGACAAGTTTTTTTGAAGAAAAGTGACAAAAGAACGTTAAAAAAAGTGACAAAAAATGTCAGAAATAGTTTCAAAAAAGGCAGGAAAAAAAAATCAACAATATCATCTAAAAAAGTGATGAAATGTTTTGAATAAAAGTGACAAAACAGCGGGAAAAGTGTTGCAGCTCGACGGGAGACAACAGCAGGGAAAACACTACTGACTAGTTTTCTATTTCTGCAGAGTCCACATACAGTCCTGGAATATACGGAAGATAATTTCTGCCAAGGAAAGAAAAATAAAACATAATTATTCAAATGATAGAGATATAGCTTTTGTCACTTTTGTCGACCTATTCTTGCCTGCCTTCCTTCCTTCCTTCCTTCCTTCCTTCCTTCCTTCCTTCTATTGTTTTTTGAAAGTTTTTGTCGCCTTTTTTCCATCAGCATTCTAATGTTTTTCAGTGTAAGTAGGGATACACCGAATCCAGGATTCGGCTTTGGATGGTCTGGTGGTGGCAAAGACCCTAAACTATACACAACATGGCCGCTGTTACAACATCTGGTCTGAAACATCTGGAAGAATACGAGTTGTTCATGAAGGAATCTCCAGACAGCAGCCAGAATGCAGTAACTTCAGGTACAGCAAAGGAAGGACAGACACTGTTTACTTCATTCATGTGTTTACTGGGTTCATGGACTGAGGATGGGAGGAGGAGTCAGGATTCGGTTTACAACAAAATTCAATGGGGGAACATTTTTGAAAACAGTTTGAGAACCACTGCTCTAATGCATCACCAATCCACACAAATAACTTCATTCACTCATAGCAAAATGTTTGAGGTGTGGGTGCGTTTGGACTTAAGCAGTTTGACAACATCGTAGTACATTTTCTTGTTGCTCATTAAGATACCAGCAGATAAACTGGTCCTGCTCTGAACTCTGGGTCTGAACCAGAGCTGAGGCCAAGTGCTGGGTTATATCAGGCCTTCAGCAGCCGCACACAGGTGTGCTGATGGGGGGAGATACCATGTGTCTGGGTCAGAGGGGTGGGAGATACCATTTGTCTGAGTCAGAGGGGATGTTAGGTTCTCTAGATGAAAATGTGTGTAAGTTTTTGTGTTTGTTAAAAGATAAATAACTGGGAAATTATGTGTTTTAGAATATGTTGGTTTGGGTTATTTTAGAAACAACATTTTTGTCACTTTTTCAGATGTTTTTGTAGTTCTTTTATCACTTTTTTTTCTTCAAATGCTATAAAATGGAATAAAACACCCAAATTCAATGAAAGTAGTGAACTGATTATTTATTTGACTTGTTGTTGTTATAATACATGTTGTTGTTTTTCTTTTTTAAATTTGGTTGAAAGAAACCAGAATTTCTGATTTAAAAACTTGAAAATGGGTCAAATATGACCCAAAGAAAAACCGGTGGGTTTACAGTAGTGGGTGACAATTTTTCGGTATTCGCGCAGGAGTCCTGCGGTACAGGAGTCAGTTTTACTGTCGTAACGTGTTCAGGACGGAATAGAGCATAGAAATCAACGGGAGCAGGACGGAGATTAAATTATAAAATGATGCTGCAATGCGGTGAGGGCGCCCAATGATTGCGAAGCATTTTGTTTTAGAAAAGAGAACCACTTACAACTCCCAATACGTTTGTTGATTGGCTACTGCTACGTAGTCTACCTATTAGCCTAGGCCACTTAGTATGCGGAAGGCAGCGATTCTTCTAACCTACTCTAAATCGTTTAATGTGTGTTATGAGTGTGAGATGATCTCAGTTAGGAATTACGTAATGAAATGGCCTAGGCCTGCAGGTAATGCATGTTACCTAACCCTCGGGTAATACATGTTATCTAACCCTCGGGTAATACATGTTACCTAACCCTCGGGTAATACATGTTACCTAACCCTCGGGTAATACATGTTACCTAGGCCTGCAGGTAATACATGTTACCTAGACCTACAGGTAATACATGTTACCTAGACCTGCAGGTAATACATGTTACCTAGGTCTGCAGGTAATACATGTTACCTAGACCTGCAGGTAATACATGTTACCTAGACCTGCAGGTAATACATGTTACCTAGACCTGTAGGTAATGCATGTTACCTAGGCCTGCAGGTAATACATGTTACCTAGACCTGCAGGTAATACATGTTACCTAGACCTGCAGGTAATACATGTTACCTAGACCTGCAGGTAATACATGTTACCTAGACCTGCAGGTAATATATGTATAGTGGAGCCTAAATTTCCTAAATTACCGCGATTAACCAAACATGCTACCGGGGGGCAACAGAGTCTGATAACTTTAGACAACACAGGGAATGAAATGGGAGCAGGCTGGATTCGGGAGTCTTTCTCTCGGGATTTTGCAGGACAGGATTTTTTGGGAGGGGGCCAGTCACGTGATCGGGATTCGACGGGAGTATTTTCGTGGGCTCGGATGGGATGGGAGTGACAGTTGATACCCGTGTTACCCTCTAGTTTAGAGTTCCCTTTGCAGGAAAAGGTCAATCTTCAGCTTCACTTTGGACCGTGCGCTCAAGTTCACAACGTTCTCAAACAGTGAATGAAACCAAACGAGGCAGCGAACCAATAAAAGAGGCTCAACATTAGGAGGCGATGAGTCCAAGGCAAACACACACAAAAGAGATCCTGTGATTCAGCTTCAATGGTAACAACAGTCTGAGAAACAAGAGGCGTCCCAGACCACACAGAGAGACACACACACGGTCCACATTCACAAGCTGGAACTCGGCTTCAATCGGCTGTGCACGTGCAACATTTGGTTTGGGATCAGCGTTGATAAAGCAAACTGTTGTGTTATGATTTCAAAGAGGTTTCACGATCAGACTCGCGCTTTGATTGAGTGCTTCTGGCAGACAGATGGCGCCGTTCTTATTGGTGGATTTATTAAAAATGGCTGTTCTCTGGCTCTCCGAACACTCAGCAGATGATTATTACTGTCCCATGCTGTTCAATACAGAATACACTTCTGCTGGATCCTATTATATATTACAAAATCAATCAATCAACATTTATTTATATAGCACTTTACAGCAACCAGCAGGTGTCCAAAGTGCTTCACATCAGAAACCAAGAGTAAAAACACACATCATACAATAGAAAGAATTAAACATATAACAAAGTAAAATCAGAAAAGGTTACAAAGAAACAGAAGAATGAAATTGTCACACCACTGTTACGTATTAAAAGACAGACGAAACAGATACGTTTTGAGTTTGGACCTAAAAAGAGCTCCATCTGTAATAGTGTGAATATCGGGGGGTAACTTGTTCCAGAGTCTCGGGGCAGCAACTGCAAAAGCCTGATCAACCCCCCCCCCGTTTATACCTTGACCTCGGCACTTTTAAAACTCACTGATTTGAAGAACGCAATGACTGGTTGTGCTCCCGCAAAGTTAAAATTTCAGACAAATACTCCGGGGCCAGACCATTTATGGCCTTGAAAGCAAACAATAAAATCTTTAAATCTATTCTAAAACGCACAGGGAGCCAATGTAGAGAGTGGAGAACGGGAGTGATGTGAGCACATCTAGATGTATTTGTTATAAAGTGAGCAGCAGCATTTGGCACAAGT
Organism: Perca flavescens; assembly: GCF_004354835.1. Classification (NCBI taxonomy): domain Eukaryota; kingdom Metazoa; phylum Chordata; class Actinopteri; order Perciformes; family Percidae; genus Perca; species Perca flavescens. Next base: position 1,664,251 of record NC_041353.1, read on the forward strand.
TGAAGACGTGAGATGGAGGTCTGATTCAGACCAACATAAAAAGCATTACAGGAATCCAACCTTGAACTAATAAAAGCACGAATCGCCTTTTCTAGATCGTGCCCGTTAAGGAAGGGCTTAACTTTAGCCAGGAGACGAAGCTGGAAACAGCTCATTCTAACAACATTACTGATTTGCTTGTCTGCAGATCAGTAATCTGCTGCAATCATCAACAGTAACCCCCAAGTTTTTGACAGAAAAGTTTTTCGTTTGTTTGTTTTTTTACCTTTAATTTATCCAGGTAAGTCGAAAGAGAACAAACTGTCATTTGCAACGATGACCTGATCACATTCACACAGTTCCACATTCATACCCGGTCTCAAGGCAGTTTGTGAAATGGTCACGTTATTTTGATTTATTGATTCGTGTACAGGTCACAATTTTCTCGTTTATGTTGTGTAATAGAATAACACGGAAAGGAACTGCAACACGCGGAACACGATCCCCGGTCTCCGTGGTGAAAGTCCCGTTTAGTTTGACCCATCCACCCCCGCCAACTAACCTCCCTTTGTGGATTTTCGCCTTATCAATACTACTCGCTAAAGGTGGTGAAATTAATCAAATAATGGATGCATGGAATCGTGGACATGGACGATGCTGCATCGATAATCGGCCGGCTCATAATCGATTATTTCTGTTTATAATGTAATGTAGGCCTAACAACATTTCTGTTTACATATTCTGGTATGTTTTTGCACATTCAGGAAGTGCCATGAGCTCAGTGCTGTGTAGTTTTATGTATCCAAGTTATTTAGTGTTAGAGCTCTGCAGAATGTTTGGTTTTTGAAGCTTGAAAAGCTATGAATTAAATATCCTACATGGCTTGGGGGCCGTTCGATATTTATGGAATATTTCAAAGTGGCTTGTTTGGTGCATATGTATCCATGTAGTTTCATTGTAGTCTAGGCCCCTATTGCTAGCAGATGGGTCCCTCCCTATTTAGTCAGCCAGACCTGTAGCTTAGAGCATGTGGGATTTCCCAAACTGAATAAATCCAGTTTGCACATATAAACACAAAACTGCTTTGCTTGCTCAATCGTGTTGAATGCTGAAAAAATAATTGTATTCATCAGAGGTGTCAAAAGTATTCTCATTCATTACTCAGGTAGAAGTATAGATACCAGGGTTTGAAAAGACTTTTGTAGAAGTTGAAGTATCAACTCAAGCTTTTTACTCAAGTAAAACTGGTTTCAAAACTTCTTAAAGTATTAAAGTAAAAGTAATGTAAGGGGGAAAAAAAAGCCATTAATGACAAAAGCTTAGGCCGCCCCCACAGGGGCCTATAGTGCACTACCCCACCTCCACTATGGCCTTTTTCTAAAGGCCATAATGACTATAATGTTATATTAAAATACCTGCAGACTCAGAAGGGATGAAAAAGGTGACACATCTCTGTTTACTCCAGCTGCTAGCTAACGGTAGGCTAACGTTACCTGCTGCCAACTGTAGTGTTAACTAGCTAACGGTAGGCTAACGTTACCTGCTGCCAACTGTAGTGTTAACTAGCTAACGGTAGGCTAACGTTACCTGCTGCCAACTGTAGTGTTAACTAGCTAACGGTAGGCTAACATTACCTGCTGCCAGCTGTAGTGTTAACTAGCTAACGGTAGGCTAACGTTATCTGCTGTCACTAGCGTCCCGTGCGGCGATGTTTCAGTTCCCTCTAACGTCCGTTTTCGGAGCATCAGAGAGAAGCGCTGGCATTTAAGTGGCTCCTAAATAAGGCACCGAAATCCACGTTGCTATTCGGTCCGGTAGATAACGGGCGTTAAAGCACCGGTGCCGTATTAGCACCGGGTCTGTGCAGCCAAATTGAAATAGGAGAACAAGGCTATTTTTGAAATGTAAGGAGTAGAAGTAAAAAGTCTACTGTAAAATAATTACTCCAGTAAAATATAGATATTCAAAATTTCTACTTAAGTAAGGTAACAAAGTATTTGTACTTTGTTACTTGACACCTCTGGTATTCATTAGCATGATTGCTGTACTGTTTAGTTCAAAAACATCCAAAACACTGTAAGAAAACATAGCTGACCAGATGCAAGCTTTTATTTAGAAATTTTTGAAATTGCTTTGACAGACCGTCCTCCACAGAGCTGCAGAGGAAGGTCTGGATCCAAACTGGGCTTTTTTCCAAAGTTTTTGTTGTTTTTTCAGAACTTTTTGCCGCTTTTTTGGCAGTTTTTGTCGCCTTTTTACATTTGTTGCCTTTTGACCTTTTCGTCTAGGTGTAATTTAAGCTATGGAGCTAGGCTTTTTCAGAGATGTTTTTTTGTAACGTTTTTGTTTGTCTGTTTTTTTTTTTGACAAACTTCCCGCTGCCTTTTTCCATTTTTGTGGCCTTTTTCAATGGTTTGTTTGGACAATTTTCACCGTTTTTGCCATTATGTAAGCCACAAGTGCATCATAAGATGATATGTTTTCTTTTCAACTTGTTGTGGAGTAACTTGTCCCAATAAAAAAAATCTATTAAGCAGCATTTAAAAAGAGTTATGATTGTGAAATCCCACAGGTTACCAGAACAGCCTTCGCCAGTCAACACACTAAAATAACAGCTTCTTATAAAAAAAATATTTTCCTGGTACGTACACTGTTGGCTGTCTCACCGGAGGCCTTCATAAGGATTTATACACACACACACACACACACACACACACACACACACCGCTCCCAGCATGCCGAGCAGCCAGAGTACAGATGTAGGCCTAATTATAGAGAGGAACTCCTGAAAGAAACTAATCCTCCCCGGTCTTGGAGAGCTTTCAGTCCCAGAGGAGGCTCCTCGACTCATCAGCCTGTAAATCAGCTCTCCATTGGCTGGAGCTCCACTTCCTGCCCCCACAGCGGGCCTCACACTCTCTGAATCAACCCCGAAACCCCAGAGGACTCGAGCCGCGGGGAGGCCAGGTAAATGTGCTTATCTTGCACTGTTGGATAGAAAGGAATCCGTGCAAGTTCCAGAGTATTTTTGAGGTGAATATTTTGGGGCTTTTTTGAAAATGTAGAACTGTGAAAACTTCCAGCCGACGGTGGGATTTTTCCAACCGAGTGTGAAACATGTGGCCGCAGAGCGCACAATGAACCGTTTGAAGTCTTTTTTTTTAATTTTGAGCTGACAAAGACTATTACTAACTACATCAAGAGAATGTAATCAGAGAAACATTTCCTTTTTTTTTTTTTTTTATTTAGCGGAAAGGAGGGCGAGGCCCAAATGTTGGCTTTGTTCCGGTATCACTCCAGAAAACCAGCTGTGACGCTGAATTCATGTTCAAAACCTTATACTGCAGCTTTAAGCCTCCTTAACTGTTCTGCCACCCATGAAGGATGAAGGAAAGTCTAAATAAAGAGGAGAAGAAAGTAGAACTGTACATAAACAAAGTCATCTGACAGCGTCAAAGTTAAGCCCCTGATACACCAACCAGACGGCCGACTGTCATCAGTAAAGCCAGTCGGACTGATCGTTCTCCCCGAGGTCCAAAAAGTGCCTCAGAACTCACCGAAGAGACGCCAACTTGAGCGTACGTTCTGCGCTTGCTCGAGACGTAATACGAAAAATTAAAACCGGAAACGACAACGCGTCACGTGGGTTTGGCTTCTCCAGCCGATAGTCATGGCGGCTCGTTCAGAATAGCATATCTCATTTTGTACTAAAACAGTTCACCGAAACGTGTTTCTGAAAACATTTTAAGCGAGAAATAGGCCGTGCCGTTGCTGAATCTGTCTTCATTTCAGATCAAGGTCAGTTTGACAGATTTTCGTCAGATTTTAGAGCACATTTAAAAACAGCTGGCGCTGCCAAAGTGCTGTACATAGCGCATTAGCGCATTTTAGGTAATAAAATAAAAATAAAATACACTTACAAATCAGTGATTTAGGCTAAAACAACATCGAAAGACAAACACTTAATTACAAACATAGCAGGATAAGACAATTAAAATGCCAGGAAGGCCGATGTAAAAAGGTGAGTTTTGAGCTTTGAATATCACAATTGAAGGGGCACTTCTGATGTCAGGTGGCAGTCGGTTCCACAGCTGAGGAACCAGCAACAGAAAAGGCTCGGTCACCTTTTTGGTTAAGCTGGGACCATGGGACATGAAGGAGGCCTTGGCTGGAGGATCTGAGGGACCTGGGGGCTAGGTGAAAATTAATGATATCTGCTATGTAGCTGGGGACCAGGGCGTGAAGAGATTTAAAAAACCATCAACAGTATTTTAAATTGTATCCTAGACTGGACTGGAAGCCAGTTCAAGCCAGCCTCTGACCCAGCGAGTCAGGTCGGCCCCAAATGAAGGCCGACAGCTCCTCAGACTGACGACAGCACGGGACACACCGAACAGACTCGATTCACCAACCTCACTAGACTGTCCAACGGCCGATTATCGGCTCGGTGTGTCAGCGCCATTAAGGTTCAAGTCTTTTTTTTATCTTCTTTGAGAAACCAAAACACGTAACGTTACTACTAGCTGAAGTAATAACAAGGGATGCACCGAATCCAGATTTTGGAGATTCGGCCGAATGCCGAATCCACTGGTTAAAGGTCCCATGACATGGTGCTCTTTGGATGCTTTTATATAGACCTTAGTGGTCCCCTAATACTGTATCTGAAGTCTCTTTTATATAGACCTTAGTGGTCCCCTAATACTGTATCTGAAGTCTCTTTTATATAGACCTTAGTGGTCCCCTAATACTGTATCTGAAGTCTCTTTTATATAGACCTTAGTGGTCCCCTAATACTGTATCTGAAGTCTCTTTATATAGACCTTAGTGGTCCCCTAATACTGTATCTGAAGTCTCTTTTATATAGACCTTAGTGGTCCCCTAATACTGTATCTGAAGTCTCTTTTATATAGACCTTAGTGGTCCCCTAATACTGTATCTGAAGTCTCTTTTATATAGACCTTAGTGGTCCCCTAATACTGTATCTGAAGTCTCTTTTATATAGACCTTAGTGGCACTTTGCTCGTTTGAAAGCCATGATGTCTCTCTCTCATGGGTGGGCAAAATTCTCTGGGGGGGCAAAGCAGAGAAAGGGGAGGTCACCTTGCTCCTTATGACCTCATAAGGAGAAGATTCCTGATTGGTCCATCTGAACTTTCATTTTCTCAAAGACAGAGCAGGATACCCAGGGTCTGGTTTACACCTCTCACCATTTCTAGCCACTGGGGGACCATAGGCAGACTGGGGGAACTCATATTAATGTTAAAAAACAACTCATAAAGTGAAATTTTCATGCCATGGGACGGTTGCAGCCTGGAGACCTCCCAGCTGGTGCCGTCCCAGAGTTTTGACTTTTCAAAATAAAAGCGTATACGCATTTTGAGCTATTATGTCACGATGCAGAGAAGGTTTGGACCCAAATACGGTGGTGATGGCGCAGTGGATATGACACATGCCTTCAGTGTGGGAGACCTGGGTTCGATACCCACTGTGATACATCCACCAATGTGTCCCTGAGCAAGACACTTAACCCCTAGTTGCTCCAGAGGTGTGCAACCTCTGACATATATATAGCAATTGTAAGTCGCTTTGGATAAAAGCGTCAGCTAAATGTAATGTAATGTAAATTGCAGTTCAAACTGAGATTTATTCCAACCAGGAAAAACACTTCAGGCAGCACACAACACGACATGAACCACACGAAGAGAAAGTAGAATCCGACAACAGCAGTCTGCAACGTCACAGCGTAAACATACACGCCACGTGGCTTTAGAAAGTGCCACGTGGCGTGTATGTTTACGTACGTTATCACGAGGCTACGGTTGGGTTTAGGATCGTCACTTGCGGGTTGGGTTTAGGAAAAGAAGAGGGGGTGAAAGTCCTGTGTTTGACCCATCTGTCACCCCGACCAACCTCCCTATGCGGATTTACTCGCTACTAGAGGTAGACCAATTAATCGGCACCGATAGTTGATTGGTGGAACTATCGTTATCGGCAAAAATCCATACCGATAGTTTTTCCTGGTCGCGTCCGTTGGCTGAGATGTGCGCGCTGTAAATCATTACACAGTACGCGAGAGCTGAGAAGGGTCTGCTGGCATCGTGCATTACAATAGCTCCTCTAGAGGGTCTTTCTAGCCTTTACAGGTGATCTTCTATCCAGACTGGAACTTGGGCCTTTTTTCAGGGTTGTTAAGCATTAAATCCAAACTGTTATATCCAAGATTTATCCACTTGATGTCCATAATTCATCACGTTTTCTGTCATTTCTGCCGCTAACTCCGTGCTACCCGTAGACAGTAGGTGCTACCGACAAGGGAATCTCCCATGATGCCTTTTGTTGATGTTTTCAACCAATGGGAAGGCAGGTCTGTCACACATTATGCCTTATATGGGCATCCAAGCGAAAACAGAGAGTACATAGTGGGAAAGATAGATCCCTCCAGGTCAGAGATCGTCTGTTACCGCTCTAAACCGACAGTTTAACTGTTTATTTATTACTTTTTGTTTCAGTTTGAATGAATGTCTTTTATTGACTTCAATATTTATATTTAGTTTTTAAATTTTTATAATAAACTTCAGCACTGTTATACTTGGAGTGTCATGTTTGTTTTTATCCAGTATCAATTCTAAATACTATCGGTCGATTAATTGGTTATCGGCAAATACGGCCCAACCTAGCTATCGGTATTGGTAAAATCCACTATCGGTCCACCTCTACTCGCTACGGCGTAAATTCACCTAACACCCCTAGATTACACCAATGAGCCAAATCCTTTGTCCAACCTTTCACTATCAGTGGTGAAAACACAAAGTCCCTGCGGCCTCACCTGAGCAGGTAATAACCACGTCTGATTCATACCTGAATGCCAGACTCCATGAAGACTCCTTTTCTTCAGCCGTCAGAAGCAGAGCAGACACACCTCGAATCAAAGCGCCTCACAGACTCAGCGGGTAATTGCCGAGCTGTCAGGTGAGAGCTTTTGATGTTCGGGGGAGCGCTTGTTTCGCTGATGATCGTCATTGTTTGCTGAGCCGAACATAATAACACGTCCTGCAGGCTCACACTCACTGTTTATGATATTTAGGAGAATTAGAGGTGAACATCCCGTTCAGACGGCAGAGAGTGGGAGTACTGTTTCAGGTTGTTTGAAGGATTTCAGTGGATGTAATGAAATCTGATTATGGTTATGTAGCGCAGAACAGGGAGGCATCTTAACAGCATCACAGTTCAGGTGCGATCGCAGGTCAAAGACTGTCCTCCCCCGAAAAACACTCCCATAAGTGGTTTGTTCCAGCATGTTTCTGACCTATATTTAGGTCATACTTTTAAGTAAAATTTGCAATGCAGGACTTTTACTTGTACAGTGTGGAATTATTCAGTCCCTCCAGAGAAAAACGTGATTATGCGATTGCATAATTCAATGCATAATCAGCCAAAGAAAAAAAAAAAAGTCAAATATGCCGCGCTTTTGCCGCATAAATTGCAGATTTTCGCGCAAAATATACGGTGCTTGCATGATTTCATAATCCCCGCTTTTTCGTTGCAAAAAAGTCCCATAATATATCTTAGCAGAAAGTTAAGAAAAATATTGCGTTTACTTCACACTAGAGCAGCCATTTTCCCCTGTTGCCATGGGAACGTTATGAATTGACATAATTACGTGACGTCAACATCATCGAAAAGCAGCGTGTTGGGGGGAATCACTTTTTCTCTTTTTCATGAAACTGCAGTTTTTGCAAGTTCCTGCAATTTCATCGCATTAAATTGCATGAATATCATATAGCATATTCCATCGTATTTTTTTTAAAAACATGCCGCATAATCAAGGATTTTTGCCCGCAACAATGACAAAAAAACTCAAAACATTTTTCTGGAAGGACTGATTAGTACTTAAGTGCTGGGCAGTCTCAGTCACGTATTGGATGAATTTTCATCACATGGCTGTGCGTCACAGTAAACAAACATGTCTGCCTTCTTTTAGCTGAAAACCCGTCGATTTTTATGTATTTTACAGCCTACACGCGACAAGAACGTCCAAAAAGCAAAAAGAATTTGGGAAAAGCAGGCAACAAAAACCTCCAGAAAAGCGACGAAAACATTATACAAAATTATTTTCCACAAAAAACCTGTGTAAATGGCAAAAAGAACTCAAAACAATGCGACAAAAACATCAAAAAAAGCTAAAGATTTCTTTTTTTTAAAATGACCTTGTGCAGGTCATGTGACAGGTCTGAGCAGGTTTTCAATTCAATTCAATTCAATTTTATTTATAGTATCAAATCATAACAAAAGTTATCTCGAGACACTTTACAGATAGAGTAGGTCTAGACCACACTCTATAAATTCCAAAACCCCAACAATTACAGTAATTCCCTCAAGAGCAAGCATTAGCAGTGGCTATTGCGACAGTGGCAAGAAAAAACTCCCTTTTAGGAAGAAACCTCGGCAGACCCAGACTCTTGGTAGGCGGTGTCTGACGGGCCGGTTGGGGGCGTGATGAACAGTGGTGATAACAGTCACATTAGAAGTCACAATGACTTCGAAGGTTATCGTGGACGTTCATGTCATAGCAGGGCACATCGTGTCATACTGAGTAGTGCAGTCTCCTTTCACAGTCCCTTGTTTTGTTGATGTAGCCCAGGCTGCCATCTTGTGTATGAGTGTGTTAAAAAGTGTGTTAAAACGTGTGTCTACTGCATCATCGCGCAATAATTAGCTGCCACGTAAGCCATGCAATGAGTAGCCGCTTCAAGTGACATTTTAAAGAGGGAAGTCCCTTGAAGTGTGATTAGCACAATCACACTTTGGCATTTTAGTGTTCACAGTCACCATATTAATGGACCTTTTTCACAGCAGACATTCTGACTTGTCATAGTAGGAAAAGCACAGCTGAGATTGATCACCTTAACGATGGCTCAGTTCCATCAAGTGTCCCAGTAAGATATTTCAGTGAGTCAGCATGCACAATACCAGGACCTCTCCTAAGTGGAATGCAGCCATCATTAATGGTTTAATACCAGGACCTCTCCTAAGTGGAATGCAGCCATCATTAATGGTTTAATACCAGGGTCTCTCCTAAGTGGAATGCAGCCATCATTAATGGTTTAATACCAGGGTCTCTCCTAACTGGAATGCAGCCATCATTAATGGTTTAATACCAGGACCTCTCCTAAGTGGAATGCAGCCATCAGTAATGGTTTAATACCAGGACCTCTCCTAAGTGGAATGCAGCCATCAGTAATGGTTTAATACCAGGACCTCTCCTAAGTGGAATGCAGCCATCAGTAATGGTTTAATACCAGGACGTATCCTAAGTGGAATGCAGCCATCATTAATGGTTTAATACCAGGACCTCTCCTAAGTGGAATGCAGCCATCAGTAATGGTTTAATACCAGGGCCTCTCCTAAGTGGAATGCAGCCATCAGTAATGGTTTAATACCAGGACCTCTCCTAAGTGGAATGCAGCCATCAGTAATGGTTTAATACCAGGACCTCTCCTAAGTGGAATGCAGCCATCAGTAATGGTTTAATACCAGGACCTCTCCTAAGTGGAATGCAGCCATCAGTAATGGGTTTGAACACACCTGTGTTTTTCGTACTATGACATGTCAACATGTCTGCTGTGAAAAAGGTCTATTCTTAAGATGTCAGTTATGGGACATGTCTGCATGTATTGAGAAAAGCGTATTTTTTTTTTTATTAAAAGTAGAAAAAAAAACTTGAAAAAGAGAGACAAAATACGTTGAAAAAAAGCACAATTCTTTTTTAAATAAGACGACAAATACCTCAAAGAAATGGTCCAAAAGAAACAACAAAAAACGAGAGGGAAGTCCCTTGAAGTGTGATTTTTAATTAGTACTAACACATATTGGCAGGTTAAGTCTTCACAGCCACCATATTAATGCTTTTTTTTACCCTCCATAAAGAGCATTATACTCTCCTCCAGCAGAGCATTTTTTAGTTTTTAAACACACCATCCAGACGCATTAAGTAAGTGCTAAGAGGAGTTTCTGTTGGCTCTGCTGTGCATCACTGGAGTGCGGGTGGTTTCTCCTCACACAGACTCTCTCAGTCAGTGCAACAGGCCACAGAGGCCCGAGCCAAACACACTTCTAGCCTTCGCTCTGTGAACACACACTCACTGCCAGGTACACCCGAGAGCCAATCACATGCCACGACAGCAGACTCAAGCTCTGGGCACACATCCACACTGAGCTAAATGTCAAAAAAGGTACCAGCATTATTTTTTTTCTAAACTTAACTAAGTAGTTTTTGGTGCCAAATAGAGCGGTCAATCTTCTTCTACAATAACATTCACATTTCTTTTTATTTATATTTGAATGATATTTGAATATCTAATGCTCAAATGCAGCTTATACTGTATTAATAACATGTACTACACTACTCAGGCTTATGCATTGTCAATGCCTCTTCACGCATGTGGTTGTTGTTACACGTCCTGTCCACTAGAGGGACTTCCAACATCAGCCTGGCCTTGAAGGGGACCTACGTTATGACGCATTGCATTTCTGGCACGCCGTTTTGTTTACATTCATTCATTCATTCAACATCATGTGAGAAAGCCCAGCCGAAACGATGTGTCAGAAACTAAGTAACAATAGTGTTAGCCACGATGCTAACGGCATTGATAACTAAGCCAAACGGTGCGGTCACTACTATTTTAGTGATTTATAAGCAACCTGTTTCTGGCAGATTGTTACTGAGAGTAACTCACAACACAGTTAGGAAACCAGAACGAGCTAACTATTGATAACTCGGTGGATGTCAATTTTCAAGTCATGTTAAAACTATTTCCTGTCCTCCTTCCAATTTCCAAAGTCACTCCTCCTGTACTTACTTTACTCGGTACGTAATCTAGAGATTGGCATGGGGTACTTTCCATAAAATCATCTCTCAATGCAAATCAAACCAGCTATTAGGCTAACTGACATAAAACCATGCCAATTTCTAGGAATGGTGAAGGGTATGTGATGATGTGGGGGGGGGCCTATTTTAATTCTAAAGGCCAAGGGAACTTTATCAGGATGCATAGTATCCTGGATCCATGAAATAACTGACCTTTAAACATAACCATCTTCCTGCCTCTATGGGAATCTAACATAGAGGTGGACTGACTTTAGTTTCCAGCGGTTAAGACATTAATGTCTGTGTGTTGAGTTATTTTGAGAGGACAGCACATTTACACTGTTATACAAGCTGGACACTTCATACTTTACATTGTAGCAAAGTGTCATTTCTTCAGTGTTGTCCCATTAAAAGATATAATGAAATATTTAATATTTAAAGACGACATAAAGTGTAATAGGCAAACACACTTTTCTTCATGCAGGTTTTGTCACAAACAGTACTAAAGTTCGGACTGATAACGAGGACATTAAGGGTAACGATTGCTTGAGAGCTTAACGGCTGTATTTCCAGACTTTGACGTTTGATGATATATGCACAGTTTTAAAGACAGATATTTAGTTATTTACACTGTGTTGTACAGTTACCTAATGCTAGGGTATTTGATGCTATCCTGTCTTCCATGCAGTCTGTCCATCTCCTCCTCCTGCGCTCCGTAGCGGACAATGTGACGGCGAGACAGCACTGATTAAATATTAAGAACACATTTTTATTTAAGATTTGAGTTGGAGGTGTTTATGGAACAATTATCACTTAGTATAGGCGCAAATAACACTGCTGGATTTAATCTTCATGGTAACGTCGATGATATGGAGTAAAGAAATGTGCGTGATGCATCAATACTTGAAAATATAAGAGTAATCTTATTCCCACATTTACTCTCTGCAGTCAGACTTCAGTTCACCACCTCACCATCTGCGTCGCCAATTCCCATTTGTCTCCAAAATGTGCGTACGCATGGGTCAGAGTTTGCGCGGAGGACCCGCATTCACCCGTCAAGTTCGTTTCTTTATAAATCACAGCTAGAGATGCGCCGATAGACCAGCCGGTGACCGGAATTGGCCGGTTTTCACGTGCTCGGCCGTGACCGGTGACCGGCAGGTCAGTCTGACATATGGCGATTTCATGTCAATGCTGCAATTACTGACAACAGAAGTTAAAGAGTTCTCAAGGATCACGCTCACACGGACTCAACAGCACGGCCTCTTTGTGTGAAGCGCGTGTCGGCGCATGTAGGGAACCTGGTGAATTTATTATTAACCTGCAACATGTCAGCTGTTTGGACATTCTTCAGCGTGTGGTCAGAAGATAACAAGTTTGCAATATGCAACACCTACAAGGAGACAGCAGGGCGTGGAGGGACCACACCAAGAACCAGAATCACATTTCTCTTTAGTGTGATATTGGATGTGAAAAGCAGGAAATGGTTCTAACATTGCTCTTTAGATGTGTGTGAATGTCCCACACCAGGAGTCATTTATATAGTTTAATTTATAGTGATCCATTATCTGTTCAACACATGTTCATTAAAGAAAAGATAGAAAATAAATATTTGTGTGTGATGTAAAATTTTAAAAAATGAAATCGTAATCGGCTAAAAATCGGTATCGGCCGGTCTAACTCAAAGAAAATCGGAAATCAGAATCGGCCTAGAAAGTTATAAAGCCTGTAGATCGCTGTGACTATTTATAGCTGCGCTGGTGGTCGCGACACTAGCTGCAGTCTTCTCCTGAACAGAGGAGGTGCTAAAGAGCAAAGGCTACCGACGCTGCTCTTTCTACGGACCAGAAGAAGAAGAAAAAGGTAAACAACGGCAGAACTGGCAGCAGCATTGCCGTCAATGCTGTGATCTGATTGGACGAACTACTTGGTGGGATCGAGCCTTTCATTCACCATAACAGAACTCATCTTAACCCGGTGAGTTTACCAGAGAGACCTGCAGTCACTCTGAGTCCTGGCATCACGCTGTTGGAGAACTCGTTCAGGCTTCCTGTTTCCGCTTTGTCACGCACCGCTGAAAAAAAGAGCCGTGCACGACCTCGGCAGGATATTACGTGACGATGGCGTGCGCCACCTTGGATGAGTCTAGTATAATTCACGTTTAATCGGTGCAGCTCTAATCACAACCTTTGCATGGGAAGTGGCGTACGCACATTTTCAGCCCCGTTTAGTGCCCCGTTTATCAATGAGACCCCAGATGTTTACTCGCAGTCTCTCTCTGTACATCTTCCCATAATCCCTTGAGGTCGAGTTATTGACATGTTCCTACCCGTGCGTCGTCCACTTCTGTTGTTTCTGTCTGACTCACCTTTTCGTCATTTACACCAGCGTTTACACAATGGCTGCTAGGAGACGAAGACAGTCATCGGCCACATCACTCAGGGCTGCTGACGTCACTCTTCTTCTCTTCCTCTTCCAGCATCCGGCAGCTGTTTGAGCGTCTACTGTTGCTGCGCAGTGAAAGTGGGGAGAGCTCAGTAAAGGAGAAGAAGGTGGAAACACACACACACAGGTTTGTGGCACTATCTTTGTGGGGACCCATCATTGACATAATGCATTCCCTAGCCCCTTACCCTAACCTTAACCATCACAACTAAATGCCTAACCTTAACCCTTACCCTCACCCTAACCATAACCTAATTCTAACTCTAATCCTAAAACCAAGTCTTAACCCTCAAACAGCCCTTTAAACTTGGAGAGTCCAGCATTTTGGCCCCACAAAGCTGTTGGGACCCCACAAGTATACTTGACTCCCGGTTTTTGGAACCCACGAATATAGTTATACCAAAACACACACACACACACACACACACACACACACACACACACACACACACACACACACACACACAGTAATTGACTGGTTTAAAGCAGCTCTGGCAGGAGCAGCTTTTATTTCCTGACATGTCGGCTTTTTATGACCTCTGTCATTTTGGTCTGCGGCGGTGTGCCTGTGGTCAGTCACTGTCTTCCTCCACTTATCCCCCATAATTCATCACTTATAGGATTGACAGACACAGAAAGGAGAAAAATACACAACATAAATACAACAAAACTGCTTTTTGTTTATGGCAGTTAAGGTTTATTTTTAGCTAACCATTTTAGCCGCGTATGCATTTCTTTTAGCCATTTATTTCTACCATTTATATATTACTTTTAGCTATTTATTTCTTCTATTCATCCATTTCTTTTAGCTATTTATTTCTACCATTTATATATTACTTTTAGCTATTTATTTCTACCATTTATCCATTACTTTTAACTAACTATTTAAACTTCTATGCTTGCTTGCAAACTAGTTTTTTTTTTATGCACTCTTACATAACTGCAACATGTAGTGTTCAGGTGTTAAGGCTGATATATATATTTTTTGTATTTTAATTTCTACGATTTCACACGTACACGTACCCCTGTTTGGGAATCACTGAATTAAAGAGTGTTATTTCAACCTGCTCTGTATTAAACGTGTCTTGACATAACTTCTGTATGAATAAAATGGACTTGACTTTAGATATTGGCTCCTTTCTTTGTGAACTTTAAATCATCTCATCTATTAAACCCAACGTCTCCTCACATTACCGCCGACAGCAGGCAGAAGGTCAGACTGCCGGGCTGGTAATTACCGCGAGGAGACGACAGTAATCAACGTTGGCGTTAAAGTCACTTCTCAACAGGAAGAAAAGTAGTTTTCCATCCTTTTTTTTTTTTTAAATTACATTTATATATATGCATGTATATCAAAACCTTGAGACTTTCAAACATCAAAATGTCATTTATTAGTATGTATTTGTGTCTACATGACATATAATCATCTTTTTGTATTCTATTTTGCCTGGAAACACTTACAACATGCTTGTGTGTCGCGTGAAAAATAGGCGTTGTTCCTATTTCTAGCATGCACGCGTTTTCGGCGCGGCTCGAGGCGCGCATGAGATGTGCGTGCCACGCAGGCAGCGTGCACGCTCTAACCTGTTACCATGGGAACCGAAATATAAACGGACACACCACGCAGCTGACATGCTCACGCAACGCAGCCAGTGTGTAACCGGACCTAAAACTAAAACCTTCCTGAGACAATGTAGCAGAGGCACCGTGGCTCCGTCCAGAGCTTAGCCCCGCCCACGATGATTGTGATTAGAGATGGTCCGATACCAGTATCTGCAATGGCTCCGATACTGCCTAAAATGCTGGTATCAGTATCGGGAAGTACTGGAGTTTATGCACCGATCCGATAGCCCTAAAGAAAATCTACGTTAAATTACTTTATTTATGTTCTTTTTCCATTATAACTGACTGTCAAACCGCATAATAAAAGAAAGTTCTGTTGCATTCATTGTTTGTGTTTGTTCATGTTTTACAAAGAGTTTAACCTGAGCCAGACCGACAACAAAGATAGAAATAATATCACTTCCATACAGGGATGGTAGTATACAGTTGTTAAAACATAAAAAAAATATATGACAAACTGATATCGGATCGGTACTCGGTATCGGCCGATATGCAAGTTCAGGTATTGGGATCGGGAAGCAAAAAATGGTATCGGACCATCTCTAATTGTGATTGGTTTAAAGAAATCCCAATAAACCAGAGCACCAGTTGTTCTCCCATCCAGGAATGTATGGATTAGCCAGACCTTCCTCCGCAGCGGTGTGGAGGACGGTCTGGATATGCGAGAATAGCACAGAGTGATGTAACTTCAGGCTGGTTGTGGCAGCAACAGATTTACCATCAGACCAAAACCTCAATAACAAATCTCAGTTATTATTCTCTGCTAAAGTCTGTGTGTGTAATTAACGTCATTTATTCTGTGTGTCGGTGACATGAATCCATCACCGCATACGATCCCTGCAGTAGAAGGGGGGGAGGAATACCTGCACACAGGTATGCACCACATAAAAGAAATGTCTTTACTGGTAACGGTGTAATTAAACTCGCCTGGAGGCTTCACATGCACGCACGCACGCAGGCACGCACACACACACGCATGCAAGCACACACACGGACAGAGACAGACACACACACACACACACACACACACACACACACAAACACACACTCACACACACACACACACACACACACACAAGCACATGGACAGACACACACACACACGGACACATACACGCACACACATACACACACGGACACACATACACACACACACACACACACACACACACACACACACACACACACACACACACGGATAGACAGACAGACACACACACACACACACACAAACACACACACACACACGGACCCACACAAACACATACACACAAACACACACACACACACAAATACAGACACACACACACGGACCCACACACACACATACACACAAACACACACACCAACCAGCTGCAGCCTGCAGACACCAACAGCACTAGATATTTACGAGAGGAAACCTCAGCGAGGGTGCCGGCTCTGTGTGCTCTGAACTGAACGCGTCACACCTCTCATACCTGTCCGCCCCCACCGACCAATCCCGGCCCAGAATTCCCCCTGCATGCTGTAATGCGTGTTTTGGGTGTCTGTCGGTGACGCCGCGGATAAAATGGGTGTTTTTGTTTCACAACACAAGTGGAACGCCACTGAGCTGGAACACATGTACATGAAGTCTGCTCCGTGATCAGACTTAGAGCCGGCTACTTCATGTTAAAACATGTTGGTAGATGTTTCTTTACACCAGATAGATAGATAGATAGATAGATAGATAGATAGATAGATAGATAGATAGATAGATAGATAGATAGATAGATAGATAGATAGATGCGCTCCGTAGTGGACATTGTGACGGCGAGACAGCACCGATTAAATATTAAGAACGAGTTTTGATTTAAGATTTGAGTTGGAGGTGTTTATGCTTATGTTTATTATAACAATTATCACTCAGAACAATTTTCACTCAATTATCACTCAGTACAATCTTCATGATATGGTGTGAAGAAATGTGCGGCATTAATACTTAAATATAATACGAGTAGCCTAACCCTTATTCCCACATGTACTTTCTGCAGTCTGACTTCAGTTCACCACCTCACCATCTGCGTCGCCAATTCCTATTTTGTCTCCAAAATGTGCGTTCGCATGGGTCAGAGTTTGCGTGGAGGACCAAACATTCTCCCGTCAAGTTTGTTTTTTATAAATCACAACCTTTGCGTGGGAAGTGGCGTACGCACGTTTTCAGCCCCGTTTTGTGCGTACGCCACGTTTACAAATGAGACCCCTGACCATGACACTCCCACCACCTTGCAATGACTGTAGGCAAGACTTGTCTTTGTACTCCTCACCTGGTTTCTGCCAAACACGCTTGACACCATCTGAACCAAATAAGTTGATCTTGGTCTCATCAGACCTACAGGACATGGTTCCAGTAATCCATGTCCTTGGTCTGCAGGACATGGTTCCAGTAATCCAGGTCCTTGGTCTGCAGGACATGGTTCCAGTAATCCATGTCCTTGGTCTCATCAGACCTACAGGACATGGTTCCAGTAATCGAGGTCCTTGGTCTGCAGGACATGGTTCCAGGAATCCATGTCCTTGGTCTCATCAGACCTACAGGACATGGTTCCAGGAATCCATGTCCTTGGTCTCATCAGACCTACAGGACATGGTTCCAGTAATCCATGTCCTTGGTCTCATCAGACCTACAGGACATGGTTCCAGTAATCCATATCCTTGGTCTGCAGGACATGGTTCCAGTAATCCATGTCCTTGGTCTGCAGGACATGGTTCCAGTAATCCAGGTCCTTGGTCTGCAGGACATGGTTCCAGTAATCCATGTCCTTGGTCTCATCAGACCTACAGGACATGGTTCCAGTAATCGAGGTCCTTGGTCTGCAGGACATGGTTCCAGGAATCCATGTCCTTGGTCTCATCAGACCTACAGGACATGGTTCCAGGAATCCATGTCCTTGGTCTCATCAGACCTACAGGACATGGTTCCAGTAATCCATGTCCTTGGTCTCATCAGACCTACAGGACATGGTTCCAGTAATCCATATCCTTGGTCTGCAGGACATGGTTCCAGTAATCCAGGTCCTTGGTCTGCAGGACATGGTTCCAGTAATCCAGGTCCTTGGTCTGCAGGACATGGTTCCAGTAATCCATGTCCTTGGTCTCATCAGACCTACAGGACATGGTTCCAGTAATCCATGTCCTTGGTCTGCAGGACATGGTTCCAGTAATCCATGTCCATGGTCTCATCAGACCTACAGGACATGGTTCCAGTAATCCATGTCCTTAGTCTGCTTGTCTTCAGCAAACTGTTTCCGTGCTTTCTTGTGCAGCATCTTCTAGAAGAGGCTTCCTTCTGGGACGACAGTTTGATGCATTGTGCGGTGTATGGTCTGAGCACTGACAGGCTGACCCCCCTGTAACTACCCAAAGTGAGTAAAGTGCAGTTTTGAGTTGCGCATGCGGTTTACGGCATAACGTGTCATACCCGATGTTAGCCAGAGTCAGAACTGCTCTGGTCGAGTGCAGATGTGACTTGCGCATGCTCAGATTTAAACTGTTCACGGCATAACGTGTCTTACTGAAATTGGTGAAATCTTTAAAATAATAAACGTTTCTCTTTACATACAATAACAGAAAATGGAAATCATTTCATAAATGTTGTAGATATCTATGATTGTTAGATTGCTAACGTTAGCTCAAAACACCATTCAAGTGACAGCCTTTGTTGTGTTTGATTGCTAACTTGTAGCTAGCAGTCATTTAAAAAACTTTTAGTTATCTATGATTGTTTGATTGCTAACGTTAGCTAAAAACACCATTAGCATCTAGTAAGCTACTTGATTGCTAACATTAGCTCAAACCATAGACAGTATGTTCAAAACGCCGTTAGCATCTAGTAGGCTACTTGATTGCTAACGTTAGCTCAAAACGCCATTGGCATGTTGTAGGCTACTTGTCGCAAAAGTGACGCATGCGCAACTCAAAACTGCACTCTACTCACTCTGGGTAGTGACACCCCCACCCCTTCAAACTCTGCAGCAATTCTGGTAGCACTCATACGTCTATTTCCCAAAGATGACCTGTGGATAAGACGCTGAGCATGCGCACTCAACTTCTTTGGTGGACCATGGCGAGGCCTGTTCTGAGTGGAACCTGTCCTGTTAAACCGGTGTATGGTCTTGGCCATCGTGCTGCGGCTCAGTTTCAGGGTGGTGGCGATCTTCTTAGAGCCTAGGCCATCTTAATGTTGAGCAACAATAATTTTTTTCACATCCTCAGAGAGTTCTTTGCTATGAGGTGCCATGTTGAACTTCCAGTGACCTGTATGAGAGAGAGTGTGAGAGCGATAACACCAAATTTAACACACCTCTTCCCAATTCACACCTGAGACCTTGTAACACTAACGACTCACATGACACCTCACATGGTAAAATGGCTAATTGGGCCCAATTTGGACATTTTCACTTAGGGGTGGACTCACTTTTGTTGCCAGCGGTTTAGACATTAATGGCTGTGTGTTGAGTTACAGTACAGGCCAAAAGTTTGGACACACCTTCTCATTCAATGCGTTTCCTTTTTATTTTCATGACTATTTACATTGTAGATTCTCACTGAAGGCATCAAAACTATGAATGAACACATATGGAATTATGTACTTAACAAAAAAGTGTGAAATAACTGAAAACATGTCTTATATTTTAGATTCTTCAAAGTAGCCACCCTTTCCTTTTTTATTAATAAGGGAAATAATTCCACTAATTAACCCTGACAAAGCACACCTGTGAAGGTAAAACCATTTCAGGTGACTACCTCATGAAGCTCATTGAGAGAACACCAAGGGTTTGCAGAGTTATCAAAAAAAGCAAAGGGTGGCTACTTTGAAGAATCTAAAATATAAGACATGTTTTCAGTTATTTCACACTTTTTTGTTAAGTACATAATTCCATATGTGTTCATTCATAGTTTTGATGCCTTCAGTGAGAATCTACAATGTAAATATGAAAATAAAGGAACACATTGAATGAGAACGTGTGTCCAAACTTTTGGCCTGTACTGTATTTTGAGGGTACAGCACATTTACACTGTTATACAAGCTGGACACTTAATACTTTGCATTGTAGCAGAGTGTAATTTCTTCAGTGTTGTCCCATTAAATGATATAATGAAATATTTACTAAAATGTGAGGGGTGTACTCACTTTGGTGAGATACTGTAGATTAAACCACTGTGAATACACAGGTATTTATTAGAGTGCCCTCACTGCCTCGGCTTTGTTTTTCTCCCTTCATTCACATTTCTTCATTGTCCACTTTCGCTGCCCTCATTCATGCTTTCACCTCTTATTTCTTTGCTCTTATGTTTCCCAGAGGGGGGGTCTGGTCTGTCACCGCTGTCTGCCCACAGCTCTGACATTAGTCCGTGCCTCCTCGCTGACCTTTCTGTGTGACCGTGGGCGGGAGAGGAGGAGGAGGAGGAGGAGGAGGAGGAAGAGGAAGAGGAGGTCGGGTGTCCAGGTGATTGATGCTGCGCTCCGAGGTCTGTGATACCGAAGCCTGAGTCAACATCCCCAACGTCACTTTCTCCTGGATGATGTTTCGAGACAGAACTCTGCGTTGAACCATCTGTTATTTTGGAGCAATTTTGTTGAATGAAACCCACATTTATGATAAAGAAAACTTTGAAAAGGTGTCGGACAACGGGAGGGTTAAGGACCACAGCAATTATTCTATAGCTAAAGTGGAAACTTTGTGCATAGAAATGCTTGTTATTAATACTAGCTTCTGGGGAGTTTCCCCCAGCGTATTTCCTTGGAGAACGTTGGCCCCAAGATCCTGGTTCCAGCTGTCGCCATGGTCCTGCTGCACTCCCTGCTAAGCTCAGCGGTGCCCTGCAATGTCATGCTGCTTCCTGCTGAACCCTGCTGCTTCCTGCTGAACCCTGCTGCTTCCTGCTGAACCCTGCAGCTTCCTGCTGAACCCTGCAGCTCCCCGCTACATCCAGTCACTGTTCCATTATTAATGTGACTCTTATCGCCACTGTTCATCACACCCCCAACCGGCCCGTCAGACACCGCCTACCAAGAGCCTGGGTCTGTCCGAGGTTTCTTCCCAAGAGGGAGTTTTTCCTCGCCACTGTCGCACTGCTTGCTCTTGAGGGAATTACTGTAATTGTTGGAATTGTTGGGGCTTTGTAAATTACAGAGTGTGGTCTAGACCTACTCTATCTGTAAAGTGTCTCGAGATAACCTATGTTATGATTTGATACTATAAATAAAATTGAAATTGAAATTGAAATTGCATGCACTGAGTTGAATAAATAATTGTGCAACGTCATTGATGCATTGCGTTGTTGTTTGTGTGTTATGTTGTTGTAAAAAAAAAGGCTTGGGGAAACCACCGTGGAGAAATCCAGGAGCAGCCAGACCCATGTGACGCGTTCGTCCAATCAGCTGCAGGTTGTAATTTTCCGGGCGACATTACAGATTACACGCAGAACGTACACTCAAGTCGGGGTTAGTGCTGCTCCCTCTTAGTGGATTAGTCGACTAATTGGTGGTTTAGGTCTTAGTCAACTTAGATCTCTTTAGTCCATTAGTCATGTTTGATGCTGTTTTCATGCTGAATGACTTATTTCCAAGAACCGTACGAGCACATCTCTGGTAAACACAAGAATTAAAGTGGTGCTTTTAGCATGACTCTTAGTGGAGAAACTCTGATTTACAGATCTGTCGATTAAATCAACTAATCAATTAGTCGATACAATTGAATGAGTGTTAGTCGACTAAGAATTTCTTCAATCGAGCACAGCCCTAGTCGGCATCTCTTCGGTGTGTTCTGAGGAACTTTTTGGACCAAGTCGGGGAGACTGATCAGTCCGACTGGCTTTACTGCCGACGGTCGGCCGTCTGGTTGGTGTGTCTGGGGCTTTACGCGACTCTAAGCCGGCCTTCTGTGATTGGTCAACTGCTCCAGGTAGGCAGGACTGGAGTGGTTTTATAAGCTACAACATTGTCGCATGTTGCATTTACATTTTCAGAACAAACTGAACTCTCTACCGCGTGCCGTGTGCGTGTTTCTGTCTCCGTGTTCTTACGGTTTGTGTCTACTGTGATGGCAGGATATCTACCTAACTTTTTGATTTTATTTTCTTCACTTCCTTATTCATTTACTTTTTTTATTTGGATTTTATTTACTTTTTAGATTGTTGATTATTTTCAATGTTTATTTATTTTTATTTATGTTTTTTTTTTATCTACCTTCTTCATCTTGTGGAACCTTTTTACAGGTGATCAAGTGCGATTGTAAAACTAGTTTAAAGTGAATTCTTGACCACTGACCGCCCGTGATCGCGTCCGTCTGTCCACTAAACAAAAGGTGCTGAGTCACAAACATGAAATACTACACAGATTGTTTGTTTTTTTAACCCTTCTGTGGTCTTTTAGTCTAGAAATCTAGACCACCCTAGCGGCAGCAAATGTAATTTGCAGCCAGGGTCAGTCTAGCAAATCTCCGTTGGCTTGTGAGTTGGGAAAACCAAACTCTAGTCAGGCCAATCACATCGTGTATAGAGCCGGTGGGCGGGGCTTATGGCTGCTGCTGCTGGTGGTGAACAGTCTTCTGGAAGACTTGAGTTCAGCTTTTCTTTGAGAAAAGAACAAAGAACGGCACTGAAGTCATTCTTAAAAAAGGAAGATATGTTCGCAGTTTAAAGTTTAATCTATCAGCTAGCGTTGCTCTGATTGGTTGTAGCGCTGTCCTATTGCGTGCAGAGGGAATTTGAAAGACAACCGTTTATCCCGCCCCTCAGATTGAGCCCTGACCAATGGGGAGTTCCCAGACCTCAACATGTGGATGTTTTTTTTTCCAAATTTTTCTCGTTCCCCCACTAAAGTCTTTGTCCATTTCGTTGATGTTTTGTCACTTTTTCCATGTTTCCAAAAGTTTTTGACGCTTACTTGCAGTGTATTTGAAGTTTCAGAAGTTTTTTTTCATATTTTTTGTCACTTTTTCCAAAATATTTTACACTTTTTTTCCCCAACGTTTTGTCGCCTTGTTCGACACTTTCGAACTCCCATATTTGTGATATAAAAGAAACACTTTTGACCCCAGGACAAACATGAGGGTCAAATACAAACATGATATCATTTTTAAAGTGTCTCGAGCTGCGGTGCTTTCAGCTGCAGGTCTTCGTCTGAGCAGCCGGAGAGAAACGGCACATAAAGAGTCAGTGAATGCCACAGGTGGCGGCAACAAGTTCGTCAGTCCCACGGACCAATCACAGCGTCCGGAGACTCATCAGCGACAACGGCAGTCAGCTGACGCGTCACCTGTTCACTGAATCAATCTGCTGTTCAATCAATAGACCGAACAACAGAAACTAAAGACATACAAACACAAATATAAAGACGGAAACAAACTAAATCTGTTGCTCAGTTTTAGTTTCAAAGAAGAACTGAACTTTTTCAGAGAACTGAAAAGATGTAACCTTCATATTTTGGTATTTATCAATGTATTTGGCATCCTTCCTCAAGAAAATGTTACTTTTTTTTAATAAAAAATAAATATCCCCCATACATTATGTGTCTCTCTATGGGGTTTTGTCTCCTTGCAGTCGTGTTGTCTCTTTTTCATATAATTTTGGACCTTTTTTTGAGCCCTTTTGAACCATGCGCCCGGCGCACGGACCCTTTAGCATAAGTGGATTTGAACACGCCCTAAACGCACCATACGTTTACATCATTAAAATAGGGCCCATGGGCTGATAATCAAAGCTCTTACGGAGCAAACAAACAGGACTTAGACTTCTGGAGCCACACTGTCAAGTTCAAGTTCAAGTTTATTGTCATATGCATATTAGTACAAAGTACCACAGCAATGAAATACAATGTGCCTTAGCACTCTCTCAGCACCAGTCAATAATAACAATTTTAAAAACATACCAGTATTAAAAACATTATAAAATATCCAACATAATATACATAAGTGACTAAGTTCAGACCACAGCCCTCCTTCCTGTTGTGCTATTGTTCAATAACCTTATTACCTGGGGGTAAAAACTATCCCTAAAACGTGTTGTGTGTGTTTGGATGCTCTGAAAAGGTCTCCGTGATGGAAGATGGGAGAAGAGATTGTGTGTAGGATGACTAGATATATAGATATATATAATACCTGGTTCCTTTTTAGTGCTGCGTTTCCAGTAAATTTGTTGGAGCGATTCAAGTGGAACCCCGATGATTTTAGATGCAGTCCTGACCACTTTTGTCAGTAGATTAAGGTCATGTGAAGTAGCCCTACCAAACCACACTACAATATTACCTGTCAGTATACTCTCAATTGCAGGTAATATTGTAGTGTTGAACTCTAAATGTACCAAAGGTTTTCATGAGAACAGCCTGAACCGTTTCCCTTCTCGTTCTGTACAAACCCAGCTCCTCTGATGTCACACTCGTGCACCAGAAAGTGCAGTTCGGAGCAGTTTCAGAGCCTCTCTGAGGCCCGGCATCGGACACAATACCGTCTCTGTTTTGAGGGGTAATTATTTGGCGACCACACCTCGGCCTCCTCTGACAGCCCCATTACATTTGACGTGGGTGTGCTGAGCGCAAGGAATAATGAGAGCTTTTAACCGAAAAAGGGATGATCTGCACTCATTAAACTCGCTACTGACGGATATGTTAATGAGATGTTAATGAGGCTCCGCGCTGGGCAGCAGGAGCTTGAATAGAGAGAAAAAGAGGCCTCCTCCGATTGGTTAATTACACATGCGGCTTAATGAAGAAAGTGGCAGAGGGAAATTGAGATTTATTTCAGCGGTGGAGGCGGCTGTGTGTTTTGGACCGCAGGATTATTTTCTAAACATGACGGGTGCATGTTGGTCAGGGGGAGGTGAACAGCAGGCTTTTGTGGCCCAGCCGCGGGACTAAGTGTGTTTAGACTTGTGGTTTTTAAAAAGAGGACCGGCAGCTCAAATGAGACGGAGACGATGCAACAATACGAGCAGAGCTGCTGCTGCTCTCTGCAGGACTCACACACAGAAAGGACTGTAAGACTTCCATCAGACGGGAGACTTTCTAGTTTTCCTACATTTAAAAAGAAAATATTGTTTTTTTCTTACATTCATCTGATGTCTAGATAGTTATTTTTGACTGACTCAACTTGTTTCTGACTCAACGCATTCTCAAGAACAAGTTTGTATGATATCATACGAAAAGTTATGCACAACGATTCATATATCCAGTCACCGTTAGGCCTATGTGACAGTTAAGTTTAGCCACAGAAATGACTATTTAAGAACAGTGTTGGGCAAGTTACTTCCAAAATGTAATACATTATAGATTACTAGTGTAACTGTAATGTGTAGCTAAGTGTTACTTAGCTAGCTCCATGTGCCTGTTTAACATGAATAACAGAAATACTGGATTAAGATAGTTTGACACACACACACTTACCTAGCAAATAGCATTAGCTGTGGATTTCTTAAAAGGTCCCATGACATGCTGCTCTTTGGATGCTTTT
Source organism: Perca flavescens (assembly GCF_004354835.1). NCBI lineage: Eukaryota > Metazoa > Chordata > Actinopteri > Perciformes > Percidae > Perca > Perca flavescens. Next base: position 1,689,634 of record NC_041353.1, read on the forward strand.
ATATAGACCTTAGTGGTCCCCTAATACTGTATCTGAAGTCTCTTTTATATAGACCTTAGTGGTCCCCTAATACTGTATCTGAAGTCTCTTTTATATAAACCTTAGTGGTCCCCTAATACTGTATCTGAAGTCTCTTTTATATAGACCTTAGTGGTCCCTAATACTGTATCTGAAGTCTCTTTTATATAGACCTTAGTGGTCCCTAATACTGTATC